>NW_026000026.1:14382274-14385765 GCF_001458135.2 Marmota marmota marmota | reverse complement strand
CTCTCTCTCTCTCTCTCTCTCTCTCTCTCTCTCTCTCTCTCTCTCTCTCTCTCTCTCTCTCCTGTGGGTGGAGATGATGGGACCTGAAGATCCCCCCCTCACCATTCCAACTTGAGGACTTGAGATCCCACTCCTGTGGACTCCCATCTCTAGATCCCCCTTTCTCCAGAGTAGTCTATTTTTACCTCTCTCTTAAATAAAACTTGCTTTCATGCTAGCCTCAGTGTTTCCTGGGTGTTTAATCTTCAACACTAGGGGAACAAATACCCTATCCTGATTTCTAAGACTGGTATCAGTTTTGATTCTTCCTGAAAAACTTTAATATTTCTTTGGTGCAATGCAGTGAGATTTTTCTCCAAGGATTTGCCTATCTGAACAAGTCTCCATTTCATCTTCATTTTTCCAAGACGTCCCTGAACACACAGTTCTGCACACCAAGCTTTCCCACATCTCAGGACATGATTGTTGCATTGTCTTGGCTTCTGGTACCAGTCTGTTGTGATTGTCATCTCTGTGGCTCAGATACCTTCAAGGTCTCTGTATCTCCACTCTTCTTGGTGTATCTATAAGTTTTGGCTATGAGGCATCCAGCTATATTTTCTTTTGCACATATCCTGCTTTGAGTTCTCTGCAGTTTTTTTTTTTTAATCTATGTACTGTTACATTTTACCATTTCTGAAGAAATAGTTGCTGAGGATTTTCCAAGTATGTCTCCTGCCTTGTTCCCTCTCTCTTCTCATTTTAGAACTACTCTCACAGGAGTTTCAGGTCATGTGAGATTACCCTGCAGTTCCTGGGTGCTCTGTTCTATTGTTTCATTTTTTCTTTATTTGCTTCCTCTTTGTGCTTCAGTTTGGGAACCCTCACTGGACCTTGTCCTGCGCCTGTAGGCTGGCGCTGTTTTCCTGCCCTTCCCTGGTCTTTCTTGTGTACATCCAGTGGTGTCCTGAGAGTGTGGAGCCCTGTGTCCTGGACTGTTCTGCTAGCCTATGTTAGCCCTTAAGAATTCTTACAGCTTCAAAAACATACACTAGAGAAAATATGGCCTTTTAAACAAATGGTGCTGGGAAAACTGGTTATTCATATGTAGAAGAATAAAATTAGACTCTTATCTCTCACCCTACAGAAAAATCAACTCAAAATGGATCAAAGATCTTGAAATTAGACTAGAAACCATGTAGAGGAAAACATACAGTCAACATTACTGCATATAGGCACAGGCAGCAACTTTCTCAGTAGAACTCCTAAAGCTCAGGAAATTATATCAAGAATTAATAAATTTATGCCATAAAATTAAAAAGCTTCTGCACAGCAAATAAAACAATTAGCAATGAGAAGAGAGAAATTCAGAATGGGAGAAAGTCTTTGCTAGCTACCTTTCTGACAGAGGATTAATATCTGAAATATATATGGAGTTCAAAAACGTAACACCAAAAAAGAAAAAAAAATCCAATTAATAAATGGACAACTAAACAGACATTTCTCAAAAGAAGAAATAAAAATGACAACAAATATATGAAAATGTCTCAACACCTCTTGAAATTAGGGAAATGCAAATCAAAACTACACTAAGATTTCATCTCACACCAGTGAGAATGGCAGTTATCAAGATATAAACAATAATAAATGCTGGAAAGGTTATGGAGAAAAAGGGACATGTTTACACTGTTGGTGGGACTGTAAATTAGTAAAACTTTTGTGGAAATTATGGAGGTTCCAAGACAAGGCATGGAACCACCATGTGACCCAGCTACACCACTCCTCAGTTTTTATCCTAAATAATAAAAGTCATCTTACTACAGTGATACAGGCATACCCATATTTATAGCAGCACAATTCACAAGAACTAAATTATTAATGGATAAAATGTGCTATATATACACAATGGAGTTTTACTCAGCCAACGAGAAGAATGAAATTATGTCATTTGCAGAAAAATGGACGGAACTAGAGACAATTAAGAGTAAAATAAGTCAAAATCAGAAGGTCAGTGGTCATGTTTTCTCTCATATATGGAAGCCAGAGAGGAAAAAAGGACAAGAAAGGTTGGGGGTCACATGAAAATCAAAGAGAGATCAGCCAAATAGAGGAAAGGAGAGAGGAAGGAAAGGGAAAGGAAAAATGCTAGGGATGATATCAGCTAAATTATATTGTTTATTGTGGGCATGTACAAATAAATGTTCAAGAACAAATTCCAACATTAATGTACAATTATAATGCACAGGTAAAAATATGAAAAGAGAATTGTTCCAGCTTTTCTCTCCCCATCCCCCACCATTTTACAGTGCTCACCTCTTCCTCCCATCTTAGAGAAAGGTGACAATTGTGTGTGCTCCTCTCTTTAAAGGGGCTTCTTGTTTCTTGGAATCCATTTCACTTGGTGGCCTTATAAGCTCAGCTTTCAGATGGACTCAGAAACACTGACAATCTTCCGGTTTACCCAGGTTCACACAAGAGGCCACAATCTCAGGGGCCATCTACCACCAAAGGAGAAGTGTGACTCCCCACATCAAACATTTTGGGAGGCTGCCTGGATAACCATCATGTCAGCTGTGGTGGGAAATGACACCCATACTAATGGCCTGTGGGGCTGTGGGAGGGTGGAGTCCACCACCCCTCCTGTGGGTCTCCTCCACCTTCTGAGATAGGAGCCAGACACAGAAAAGAGAAAATTCTCTCCACACTAATTCACACCATTGACAAAAGGTCAATTCCAGTAAAAACAAGTGCACCAAGAGATGGGTTCAATAAGGCAGAACAAAGTTCCTAAAAGATGATATAGGACACTTCCCCTGACCCTGAAGCTGGAAACCAATTCAAACGTTAGGATAGACAACAGTAAGCAAAGAAGTTCGTGACTGATAACCACTGTCTTCATGAATCAGGCACTGCTGATCCTTAAAAGGCACCATCCAGAGGGGGAGATGTCAAGCCTTAGAGTGGGAGAAGACTTGTACCATGTCAGCAATAAGGATACCAAACATATAACAACCACTACACATCACCAGTTTAAAAAACTGTAGACAACCAGAAAAAAAGGTAGGGGACATTGCTAGGTACTTGAACAGGTTACTCACAGAAGACAATATCCAAACAGCCATAAACATAGATAAATGTGCTTATCCTTATTAGTAAGCAAGAAAATAAGAATTAAAAACAAAATCAGAGAAACTTTACTCACCTACAAAGAATGTTGCAGTTGAAAATTTCACAAGGCCAGGCATCGTTGAGAATGTGGAGCAACCAGAACTCTGAGAGGGCCTTCCCCACAAAAGGTGAAGACCCATAGCCCTCAGATTAGCAGCTCCACCCCTGGGAGTGTCCCAGAATGTGGCTCAGCACTGTTCACAGCTGCTCACAGCTGCTCACAGCAGCCAAGTCTGCTAATTCCAGCATCCTTCAATAGTAGCGAAGGTAGGTCAATTTGAATATTTCTAGCAATAGAAATAATTGTGAAATGTAACCAACTACGGGGGGGGGGGGGGCGGGGT
>NW_026000026.1:14233060-14382249 GCF_001458135.2 Marmota marmota marmota | reverse complement strand
GGGGGGGGGGTGGCGGGGTCAAAGGAGCACCTTAGCCTTCAGTTGAGAATGGTCAGAAGGTTTTTTAAAGGGTTATAAAACAAAACCAACCAACCAAACAGAACAAAACAAAAAACCAAAGAAGACTATGTAACAGAGGTGACCAGTGGCCACAAAGCCTAAAACACATGCAATCCTTTCCCCAGGGCCTGCCGACCTCTGAACCATGGGCAGACCTGGAAGGATCTCATGGTTATAGTGCTAAAGGTGTCCCTAGTAGATGCATCATGCTGTGCCCGTGACATGAGGCAAAGCTGAGCTCAGTGGTTAGGTAGCCCACAGACTGACCATACTGTGCACGGACCTGGCCAGTTCGTGACTCCCAGGCCCAGCTCATGGGCCTCTCCTGAGGCCACTCTGAGCTGCTCTTGCACATGAGTGAGTCTGTCCCCTTAGAGGAGGTTGGGTGCAGCTTCAGAGGTACTGAAAGGATAATGAAGGCTGCATGTGGGTACTGCAGGGAGACCTGAAACTGCCACAGCTGGAGCCAACGGAAGACCCCACCCTCCTGAGCACTTGTCTGCCCTTCCTGGGCCTCAGGAAAGTGCCCCAAGAAGGCACTTACTCTCTGCAGCAGTCAAGCAGCCCAGCCATGTGCTTCAGTTTCATCCTTCAGATTCACATTTTTCCGTGACAAATGGCATGTGAACACTGGCTGAGTGGACATGTATGTGTGGTTAGTGACCTCCCAGAAGGTGCCCCATTGGATAGTGCTATTTACTAGGCAGGACCGAAGTGCTCCCAAGCATCTGCCACTGAGCAAGCACGCCCAAGTTTCCCTCCTGGGGAAAGGACGATGGAGCTGGGCTACTCTTTTTTCTAGCATTGAAATACATGTTGTTTTCTGTTTCATTTTTAAAAACTTATATGAGATTTGAAACGTCGTGCTCCAACATGGAAATGCTTGTGTCAAAATTTTTTAAACGGTGTTTTTTAATTAAAAGACACACCCACTATGCCGGCTTTCATGCCTTCAGCACATGTCCAATTGCTGAAGAGGCAGGAACTTCTCCGTGTTCCACCAGGTCCAAGTCAGGTTATCCCTGTTTCACACTCTCTTTGGGGTCCCCTCCAGGTCCCCCGGGCAGAAGAGTAAGTGCTCCAGGATGCACCCTGCCCAACAGTGTGGAGACTGGTCTGCCTAGTTTGGGTCTGTCCTTGTTAGAACTGAGGCTCATGGCCAGGCACGTGGCACATAATCCCATTGATAGATGGCTGAGGCAGGAAGATTGCAAGTTCAAGGCCAGCCTGGACATTTAGCAAGATGCTATCTCAAAATAAAAAGTAAAAAGGGCTGGGGGTTGGCTTGGTGGTAGAGTGCCTCTGGGCTCAATCCCCAGCACCTCCTGTCAGGAGACAGGGCAGAGTGGTAAAGGGTACTACATGTCCAGGAGGGGTCAAGCCCAATCTTACCCAGGGCTTCCTGGACACAGAAAGACCATGAGCCTGGGCATCTGTGGCCTCTGATAACATCTGTCGAAGGGGCAGTAGAGGTGCCACAGCAGCCACTGTTTCTCACATTTCAGTCTACAAAGATTGATTCTCTATGCTGACTGTGGAGAATGGTAGGTTTTTTTTTTTGTTGTTGTTGTTGTTGTTGTTGTTGTTTTTAAGAAGAAGTAGTATCCAGGCTCCCCCCTGCCCAAAGCTAAGAAATATAGCTCCCTGGATGTGGGGCCAAAGCACACTGTTCCCAAAATCTTCCTGGGGTATTTGCCATTGCAGCCAAGGCTTGGCCTGGGTCCTGCGGGCAGCCTGCTCTAGTGGGAGGGATCACCTGTGTCCCAGGCCTTGCAATGGGAGACCTTCTTCTAGGTGGCCTGGGACTGAGTGCAACCTGGGACAGGCTGCCAAGCTAAGACTGGGGAAGTCCTGGGCAACCCAGGGCCATGGCCCCTGCCCACAGCATGAGGGGCATTCCAGGGGCTGCAGCATGGAAGGGTGGCGTGCTCACCAACTTCTGGTTTTCCCAAGACCACCACAATCTTAGCCCCTGTTCTTTTATTCCTGATGTGACTAAAAGATCTGACCAGAACAATTTTAAAGGAGCAGAAGTTTTATTTAGGCCTCAGTTTCAGAGGTCTCAGTCCATAAGTGGCTGGCTCCATTCCTCGAGGTTCAAGGTGAGGCAAGACATCATGGTGGAAGAGTGTGGCAGAGGGAACCAGCTCATATTGGAAACTCCAATCTCCAGATATAAATATACACCCAAAGTCACGCCCCACTTCCCACCTCTCTAGCCAGACCCTACCACTTCAGTTAAACCCTGATGGTATTAACTAGTTAGGCTAAGGCTATAACCCAATCATTTCTCCTCTGAATTTTCTTGCATTATATCATATGTGAGCTTTTGGGGGACACCTCACATCCAAACCATAACAGTCCCAAACTCCCTTGTCCCAGGAAATTCCAGTCCTAGGAAAACTAGTGCAGTTGATCAGAGAATCCAAGAAAGGATCCCCTTTTCCTCCAGGTAGCACTTATGAGCCAGGGCAGTGCGGGAATCTGGGATGGAGCAAGGGAGCTTCAAACTGCCCTGATGCCTGTCTAGGCCCTGAGCTTGGGCCCCAGGTTATCTTTATCCCTGTCCAAGGTACCACAAACCAGATGAAAAAGGACTGCAGAAGTTTATCCCCTCACAGGCTGGAGGCTAGAGGTCGCCTCAAAATGCCACCAGAGCTGAGCTTCTTCTGAGACCTATGGACTCTGTTCCTGCTCTTCTAGCATTTGCAGGTGGCCAGCAATCCCTGATGTCCCTGAGCTCCCACTCCGTGCTCTGCCACCAACAGAATTTCTTCCCTGGCCTCCTTTTCTCTTCTAAGGATACCAGGCATGTTTGATTGGGGGCCACCCTAACCCAGTGTGACCCCCTCATCTCAACTACATGTAAGGTCACATGTACAGTACTGGGGTAGGGCATAAAGTCATCTTTTGAGGGGATGTGCAAGCTCAGGTGTCCCCTGAGCAACAAGCCTCTGAGCCCCCAGAGTAGGCCTGCTGTCCATGCTGGCAGGGTCTCAGCAGGAAGCCTGAGTCCACTCCTCAGGGCCACCAGCACTGCCTACACTTCGGATGCTTTGGTTTGGGTTTTACAAAGTCATGGGCATTTTCACACATAGACTACACACCTCTTTTATTTTATTAATTTTTTAAATTCTGGTAAAGTACACACCATGAAATATTCCACCTGAAACAATTTAAGGTGTGCATCTAGTCCAGTGGCATTAACCACATTCACAATGTCCTGCCACCATCACACCATCCATCTCCAGAATGTTCTCACCTTGTGAAACTGAAACTGCACCCATTAAGTGCTGGGTCCCCCCACCCCTGCAGCCCAGGGACCAGGCCTCACTGTCTGTCTCTATTCACTGACCACTCTCGGGACCTCATATGAGTCGAATAACACAGCCTTTGTCTTCTTGTGATTGGCATTTCTTGTAAGGGTTCTGACTGTAGAAATGTACAAGATAGCAAGTTTTCCTTGGTTGTGGAGAGCAGTGACAGAATGGGAGAGCAGTGTCTGAGATTGGGATCTCTGATGACTTCATGGCTGTGACATGCTTGGTGCCTGGGAAAGTTTCTGTGCAAAGGTGCAGGATGTTTAGCTGCTGTGGTGATGCCTTCCATGAGGAGGATCTATGTTAGAGTCTTATTAGCCTTGACCTTGAACTCAGACACTCAGCTCCTGGAAATAAAGGAACTCTCTTGCTAGACAACCACAATGTTTCCCCAGCTCTGCTGCTCCTGAACCTGTCCACATAACAGTAACTTTAAACAATGGACTTTATTTATTTATTCATTTATTATAATTAGGTATATATGAGAGCACAATGCATTTTGATTCGTTGTACACAATTGCAGCATAACTTTTCATTTCTCTGGTTGTACATGATGTAGTGTCACACCATATGTGCAGTCATACCTGTACCGAGATTAATGATGTCCATCTCATTCCACCATCTTTCCTGCCCCCCTGCCCTTTCCCAATCCCTCCCTCCCTATCCCACTCCTCAGTCTATACCCAAAGGACTTAACATCAGCATACTATAGTAACACAGTCACATCAATGTTTATAGCAGCTCAATTCACAATATCTAAACTGTGGAACCAACCTAGATGCCCTTCAATAGATGAATGGATAAAGAAACTGTGGTATATATACACAATGGAATATTACTCAGCATTAAAAGAGAATAAAATTATGGCATTTGCAGGTAAATGGATGGAGTTGGAGAATATCATGCTAAGTGAAGTGAGCCAATTCCAAAAAACCAAAGGTGGACTGTTCTCTGTGATAAGTGGATGCTGATCCATAATGGGAGGAGGGGGTGATGGGATAAACAATGGACTTTCTTGAGAGCTACACAAAGCTCCTAACATTGTTGCATATTGCAACTATAGTTTGTAACTGAGGAATAAGCTGCATAATGTTGCTAACTCTATTACCTGCCTAGTGACACAATGAGCAATATGTACTAATGGTGCCAGTGACCTAAAGTAACCTATTGATATAAATAAAGTCAGCAGCTTGGAGCAACAGCCATTTTGCCTTTGCACCTTGCTTCTGTCTCCTTTTGATTTCTTTACAATTTCTCACTTAGCAGGATGACCTTGAGGTCGCATGTTTTATTAGAGACGCATACTTAATATTTATATTTATAATATCAATGATAATTTTAACATGAACATATTTTTTCATATCCATATTCTTAATGAAAAGGTGCTGTGGTCTGCTCTGTGCCTTTATGTAACCCCAGCACAGACTTGCATCTCTAGATTAGTGAGCTGCTCGGAGCAGGCAGGCTCAGGGCTGAATGTGCAGCCCACGAATGGGGACAATGTCCTGTGAACCAGCCCTGCCTGACCCATTGCCCACTCACTCTGGCCATCAGCTGTAGTCCTGGGCAGCTCCTTTCTCTCCAAACCATTTTCTTGGTCCTGCTGCTCTCAGTGTCGAGCCATTGTGAGGCCAAGGATCCATCTTTGAATTGAAAGTAGTATGTGAATTAACTCATGATGATGGAATTTGATTAAATCAGTGCAGGGGCTTGCGTAGGCCTTGGGAGGGGCCTCCTGCACTCTCTCCCACTCCAACCCATGCCCAAGGTGAAGGTTTATTACTCTCATTTGATGGAGGCCATTGTGGCCCAGAAAGGTTAATTAATTTTCACAAGGTCATGCTGTTGGCTGAGATGAATCATCATGGCCACGTCTGGGGTGAAAACACAGAGGCACCATCCCAGTTTGGGTGTAAATCATCCCCTCCCCCAGATTGTCAACTGGTCCTGCTTGCAGGAAGGGCTGGCTCTGATGGAGCTGTAGCAAGAAGGGGAGACGGGCCCAATTGGCCATGCTGGCCTGCTTGGGGCCCAGCGGCTTCCTGAGTGCTGTTGGCTGGATGAATCTCCCCAGGATGTTCCTACACCTGGACCTGAGACCATGATGCTCAGTGTAGTGGCCGGCACTGTGTGCAAGGGGCTGAGATGACGGTCTTGGGCAGGAGGTTTTGCTGAATTATTCTGTTGTTCTCACAAGGATCCTTGAGAGAGGAAGTCTGGGACATCAGGTCAGAGAAAGAGACTGGGAGAGGTCAGTAATGGCTTTGAAGACAGAGGGGTGAGGATGGAGGGGCCAGAGTCCAGGGAACACAGGTGGTTTGAAGACTAGAAAGTCAAAGAATCAAGCTTTCCTCCAAAGCGCTCAGGAGGGATGCGAAGGGATGTGGCCTGGCTGGCACCATGGTTTTAGCCCAGCGAGACTCACATTAAAGCTCCTGACTTCCAGAGCTACCATAAACTTGTGTTGCTTTTAGCTAGGAAATTTACAATTTGTTACAGCAGCAGTGAGAAACAAATCCACAGCAACTCAAGGCATTCAGCATCGAAACCAGGAAGGACCCTGGCAGACTGGGACAAACTGGTCAGCCTGGACCCAGGGTCTTCTGGGAGAGCAGGCCAATCTACCCAGATAGATGTGTCTTTCCCAGGGCTGAGAGGCCATATGCCTCCCCAGGGCAGGGGAGGCTGGTGCCAGAGTGGTAGGACGGCCACACAGAGAACAGCGTTGAACTGGAAAGCAGCCCCCGGCTTGTCTTCCTGAAAATGCACAGTGACTTGGTGGCCACAGAGAGAGTGGGCATCAGTGTTCTCCACACCAGCCACTTGGCCCCATGTTGGTGGGGGAGGTGGGTAGGCTTCTATGGAGGGAAGGTGTCATAGGAAATTTAACTTGTAGGTTTCTTCTCTATGGTAATATTTGTAAAAGTTTTAGAAAGCCTCTCTACTGTGGTGTTAATTCATAACGAAAACCCTTTGCAAGTTTTAGAGTCTTAAACTGGTGTTTTCCATCTGAGCTCTCGCATGCCCTCTGGCCATCCCTTGAACATTAGTTTCCCTGAGTTTTAATGTTGGGCTTTACTACTCTGTGCTTTCTCTTACCCCTTCCTGAGTCAAAAGAGGTCCTTTCTGCTTGGGGGTGCCAATGCAGGCAGAGCAGCACAGTGCAGGTGAAGAGAGCAGCAGGTGACCCAGAAAGTAAAAACAAACGCACATGTATGTGTTCGTGCCTTTAAGTGCGCTCTACACTGAGCTGACCAAAGGGATGTGTGGCACCCAACCTGCAAGGGATAAGTCTACAACCCCCTGCTGCAGGTTCCACCCTCCTTAATTTCAGTATTACTCACTATTTCTTGCAAAATCCATTATCAGCTTTTAGAGTTCTATCACCAACAATAGAATCACATTATCAGGCTCTGAATGAATGCTTGATTGATATTCAATTCAGCAAAGAATTGGGCTCCCACGATTGACAAACAATTATAGTTCCAGCCTAAATGTTGGTTGATATTTTCATTTATGTCAACTAATAAAAGGAAAGTAAAATAACAAAGACATGTCAAAACTTCGCTCCCTTGACAATGACGTGAGTGACTTCCTTGCTGAATTAAATGATAGTTTTTGAATCCTGGAAGAACATTTCCTCAATTTTTTTTTCTTGTGCTAATCACAATATAACAGCAACAAACACGACATGAATTAGGGTTCATCTGCAGGAGGAATGTTTTCCCAACAGTTCCATTGGTTTAGACAACCAACCCAACAGTATAGCCAGAACTGTGTTCCATCCCGAAAATATTCCCAGGTGGCCAATTTCTACCCACCAGTGTGACATTCCTGACACTAGTGGAGGAGGGTAACCTCTCATCTCCCATGGACCCACTGTACAGACACCGTGGACACCAAGGATCGTAGGAACATATAGTTAAATAACTGGGAAGTAAGGACTTTCATTATTTGCTTTGGATTTTTAATATGATTCAATTATGAATTTGACATTTTTCATTTTTCATAATAGCTATGGCTAACAAACAGCTTACAAAATTCCTGGAAATTGAACCTTCAGCTCTGATAAGTCACTACCACCATCTCTTGTGCAATGCCCCAGGAGGGAGACCAATGTGGTTTGATTTAGCAGTTTTTCTTTCTCTTGGTACTGAGCATTGAACCCAGGGCACTAAACTACTGAGCCATATCCCCAGCCCCTGCTATATTTTGTTTAGGGTCAAGGTCTCACTAAATTACTTAGGGCCTTGCTAAGTTGCTGAGGTTGGCTTTGAACTCATAATCCTCCTGCCTCAGCCTCCAGAACTGCTGGCATTACAGGTGTATACCATCACGCCTAGCCAGTTTTTTTTCTAAATGGCTTTGTGTTCACTTAAAATAAAGTTGAGACTTGTAACTGCTAAATGATCCAAACATTGGTTTTAATACAAAGATTGTTTTTCCAGCTCTTCAGTGAAGCTGAACCTCAATAAAGGTGGCAGAGACCACTAGTGAAAAACACTATCCTAGGGTTCTGTTTCTAAGAGGCCATAAACACTAAAATTAAATTCAACCACCACAATATCACTTCACACCCATTAGGATGGCTACTGAAACACAACAACAGTGAGACGGAAAATCACTTGTGGTGGACATGGAGCAAGCGGACCCTATGGGCACTGTTGGTGCAGCTATTGTGGGAAGCATGGTGAGTCCCAGGGATTTCAGAGAACGGCACATAGTCCAGCGATTCCACGTCAAGCGATTTCATCTTTCAAAGAGGTGAAAGCAAGGACTTGAGCAGATGTTTGCACTCCCAGGCCCACAGCAGGGCTTTTACTGCAGCCCCTAAATGGAAGCAGCCCAGGTGTTCATGATGGAGGGAGGGTGAGCCAAATACCATGCAGCTACACCTCTGAATGCTATTGAGCCTTAGAGAGGGAGGAGATTCCAACACACTGTAGGACCCGCGAGAACCTCAGAGATGTTATGCTTAATGAAGCAAGCCAGTCACAAAGCGACAAATGCTGTGCTGTTCCACCTACTTAAAGCCCCTAAGGGGGTCAAACTCACAGAGTCAAGAGAGTAGGAAAATGGCTGTCAGCAGCTGGGGCCTGGAGGGAATGGGGAGTCGCTCTCTAATGCCTCAGTTGGGGAAGATGACAGCATTCTGGAGACAGATGGTAGTAATAATCACACAGTAATGTACTCTGTGCCACTGAACTCTACTTACACATGGTTAGCATGGTAAATCTTATATTGTGCACCCTTTAGCACAATAAAAAGATAAATTAAACCCAAAGTGAATAGATGAAATAGCAAGAACAGAATTGAAAAAAAAAAACTAAAAAGAATAAAGGAAAATCAACAGAACAAAGACACTAATTTTTTGAAAACTTCAGTAAAGCTGGTCAACTTTTAGCTAGACCAGTCAAGAAAAGGAGACTAGCAAATGACTAACTTCAGAAATGAGAAGAGAGGCGGCCCTGCCGAGGCAGGGGGCACTGAGGATAATAACAACCTTTTGCCAACAAGATTGACGAGTCAGATTATATAAACAAATCCCTTGAAAGACAAAGAGTACCAAAATTGGTTTAAAGGAACTCAATAGCTCTATCTCAACTAGAAATTTGAAAGCATAGTTAAAAACCATACTGCCAAGATCACATGATTGGTGCATATTGCAAAATCCCAAGAAATCAAACAGTTTTGTTTTTTTGTTTGTTTGTTTGACACCAGGGATTGAACCCAGGGCACCAAACTACTGAGCCACATCCCCAGCTCTTTTTTATATATTTTATTAGATACAGGGTCTTACCAAGTTGCTTAGGGCTTCACTAAGTTGCTGATCCTGGGTTTGCACTCAAAATCCTCCTGCTTTAGCCTCCCGATTCGGGATTACAGGTGTGTGCCACTGTGCTCGGCTCAGTTCTGTTTTTCTAAAGCTCTATATTAGACATAGTAACTAAAAGATGAATTTCTCACAAATGGTAATTTTTAACCAAAAAAAGGTTTGCTGGGATTTCCGTTGATATTGTTTTGAATATACAGAACCATTTTATTTTATATATAAGCAAATAATTAGAAAAAGGAATTTAAAAATATTTTTAGTACCATCAAAAGGCATGAAATATTTGGTGATCAATTTTACAAAATGGATTCAAGATCAGTGTGTTGAGTACTAAAAAAGCCTCACTCGGATAAATTTTAAAAGACTTCAAAAAATAGATACAACTCTGTCATGAATTGACTGTCTGTCAGCTTGTTCACAGATTCAAAGCAGCCTCAATCCAAATCTTAGCAGCCCTTTTGGTGAATGTAACAAGCTGCATCTAACATTTAGGTGGAAATATAAAAGGCCTGGAACAGCAGGACAGCATGAAACAGAAGAGTAGATTGAGTGGACTCAAAACCTGACTTCACAACACCCTAGAGCAGAGTCAAGACAAGGCGACGTTGCATTGGGACTGAGAAATGGATCAGGGGGACAGAATGATGAGCTTTGAAACAGACCCCACAGGTGTAGCCAACGGACTCTCCATAAGGAGCTAAGGGAATTCCACGGGATGTTTTCTCTTCTGTGGGAAAAAAATTTCATGGGAATAATTTTCCACAAGTTGGAGCTGGAAAAACTAAATATTCACATAAAGTGGAAAAAGAAAGAAAGATAGAAGAAAAAAAAACTTGATCCTTACCACACATGTATACAGAAATTCATTCCAAGTTGACCGTAGTAGATCCTAACAAAAAAATCTGATATTCCTGAGCCGGGTGGGGCTCAGTGAGAAAGTGTTTGCCTAGCATGTCAGAGGCCTGCAAAATCAACAAAAAATAATCATAACGAAGTTTTTAAAGAATAAAATAAAGCCTATATCACCACGTGTCTAAAAGAAACAGAGGATCAGTTCACTGATCGGGTGAAGGTTTTCACAACGGTGGCAACAGAAAAGGAACACAGGTTCTACCATGATACAAGAGAACCATAAAACAGTAAATTACAATGTAAAAAAATAAAACACAAAACTCCGAGAGCAGAAGCAGAACCTCCTGGGAGAAGCTGGGCCGTGTCATGGGTGCAGCTGGGGGTGCAGCTCTAGACAAGCCTCACGCCGGGCATGGAGGCAACACGTCCTCCCCAGTAGCCAGCAGCCATTACTGGCATCGCCAGCGGGGTCCCCGCACCATGGCCCTGGTCTGGACCTCTGAACCAACTGCTGTCCCAGCTGGGGGTGGGGGGCTCTCAGCCCAGGCCCCACCAAGGTCTATTTCCCCATATCCACCCAAGGCTGCACTCCCCCAAGAATGATGGGAAGAAGCCCACGCGACGCCCCAAGGCGAAGCACCAGAGCACTCAGCAGAGGGGCCTCTGAGCACCCGGTGCTCGCCCTGCCTGGTCCAGGGCCCCCGAGCTCACAGCACTTCTCACCACCTTGACCACGTGGATGGTCTGCATCCAGGCAATTGTCCCCCAGCTGTCTCCAGGTGTGCATGGCACTTCCTGCCAGCTGGGGGCCAGGACCCCTACCCTGAAAAGTCACACTGGAGCTGGCGCCCCTCTTCTGAGTGGGATCCTGCATAGGGTTGCCACATTTAGCAAATAAAAATACAAGACACCCATCTGAATGTGACTTTCTGATCAACAATGTATCTATTATTATTATTATTAGTGGTAGTATTAGTGGCAGTAGTAGTTGTATGTTCCTATGTAGTATTGGGGGCATTCTTTAAAAAGTACTTGCTGTTCATCTGAAATTCACATTGACTGGGCATTCTGCATTTTACCAGCCAACTCCAGTTGTGACGTCTCTACCATTGTGCCAGTGGGGCCAGTCACCCTTTTCTCCACCAGCCAGGGCCCCTTCTGGGACCCCACTATACGCAGTAGGGGTGTCAGCAGTTCTCCTCCTCCACAGCCTGGCCCCAGCTTTGCTGCTGAGGTCACTGATTCCCCTGAAGCCCAGGATCTCAGATGAGGCCCTTACAGTGAAGTCATGGGGGCACTTAAGGGCCTCCCACCACTCTATGGGTGTCACTGCAGGGACGCAGAATCCAGTGGCTGAGGCAAGCTTCCCAGGGATCCAAGGGGCAGAGAGATTTAAGCCTGCATCCCCTAAAGAACCCTACTTGAAGGCGACCCTAAAAGTGAGAAGGGTGCTCTTGGCTAGGGGTTTGGGGCCAGCAAGTTCGGCTTCTGATGTTTCCTCCACTGGGTTCTAGTTGCCTGGCCTCAAGCGAGATGCCCCTCTTCAGTTTCTTCCTCTCCGTTCACTGAACTGTTGACAGCATCAACAGAAACTGGTTCTCCTGGTGTCTCCCTGGGCCAGCAGATCAGTAGCACCTTGGAATCTGCAAGAAACACACGCCCACGAGCTACTAACTCAGCTACTGGGGAAGGAAGGCAAGCTGTGTGGCAAGCTCCCGGGGAATTAAGAGGTGTGCTCACCACTGGTATAGACAGGTGTCAAGGGAAGATGCTGAAAGTGATGGATAAGGAAATGCTCATTACTGCCCCACAGCACTGATGCTGCACCTGGGTTCTCTCCCGAGAAGTCCCCTTCCTGTTCCCTGTCACCCTGCTCAAGGTTGCTCACCATGCAAAACATGAAGGTGGCCTCAGCCACCTGTTGCAGGTCTCAGCTTCTTCCCTCATGTCCTGTCCTGGTCCAGAAGACCACTGAGAGAGTAATGCCCTCACAGATGGCCACCCAGTCTCTCCAGAAGGATACTGCCAGAGCCTCCTGGGAAGGCCCCTGCCCTCTGCTCTAAGGGAAGAAGAGAGCTTCCCATCTGACTGTAATATATATATATATATATATATGAAATATATCATATTTCATATCTGACTCTGGTGCAGCTGGACTGCTATACTGGGTGTTTGGGAACATCTCAGGGAGAAAGCTCCAATTCACCTCATTTGAGTCCCAGGAACTGCCCTCTTGCTTCAAAAACAAAACCAGAAAGTGAGAACTGATTATGGGCTAGAATAGAAATAACACTAATGTTCTCACGTTGGCTAAGTTAAAACAGATTCCATCTTGGCAAGGGCTTTGGAATCCTAGAAGCCAGGTGTTCAGCCCAGTCTGGCCCTACCTGTTGACTTTTCTAAGCCCCAATTTGTTCACCAAAATAATAGTAATAATTGCTATTAACTGTTACCAGCATAAAAGCTGAATTTGAAAGCACTGTACCCTCCCGACCACACTTGGTGAGGCTACGCAATCAATCATTCTCCTCCTTGACTGTTCATTGAAGTCACCTGGGGAGGGTTTTAAATCCAGGTTCCCAGGCCAATCAGGGGCTAAGAGAACCAAAAGGGCCCAGCCATAGGCAGAGTCTCAAACCCTCCCCTGATTCCAAGGTGCTGCCAAGTCAGAGAGTTCCTGGCCTGGCGATAGCGGGTGCTGCCACTGGGCCTAGGTGCCCCTTTGGGAATGGCCCCTCAATGTTCCTTTGATGAACCCCTCTCTGCTTCCAGATACAGCACAACTCTGGGTCCATTTAGACCAAGACAGTCAGAATCAATGCCAGGCACTTTGGGGACTTGTCCCTGGAACTTGGATGATATGAACTGCTGCCAAGGGATTTAACCAGTCAACATATGGTGGCTTTTAAAACTCTTAATTTCATTTAAGAAAAAAGAGTTTTTTCATTGAGTTAAAAAAAAAAAAAAACACAATAGAATGCTGCTGTGTCGTTAATTGGAAGCAGATGTGCGGCCTCTTCACGGCTCCCTGCTCTTGGCAAGACTGTCCCTCTTCTCTCGTCTGCTCAGGAGTGAGTGCTAATACAGTGGCTGGGCTCAACCCTCCTGCGTGGGTGAGAGCGGGGGGCCAAGGACTTCTGCCTACCTTGATTTCCTTGTAATCAGGGAACGTCTGCAAGCCACTCCTGCCCTGCATCCCTAGGGCCTGGCAGGGCCATCAGTCACTGCCTCATCTGGCCCTGTCACAGACACATCCTCACTCTTCTGCTCCAGCTGGAGCAGGGCCCCAGGGCCTGGTGAGGGTCCACACTGGCACCTGAGCCCCTCCTGCCCTGCACCTCAGCTCAAGAGCCCTACCCAACACCGGGACCCCAAGGCCAGGGCCTTGACGGGGCCCAGGTGATGGAGGAAGCCAGAGCTCTGACCTGGCTCTTTGTGTTTTCTCTCTGAGCTCTCAAGAGCCACCTGCTCCTAGTTTTGGTGCTCTTCTCTCAAGGCACTTTCCCACTGTGGGGTCTTCAGAGATCATCCACCCTCCAGACCTCAGTTTTCCAAAGTGTGAGAGGACTGCAACATTAACAGAGGCCCCAGGGCTGTTGTGGGCATCTGCAAGTTTCAGACAGCCTGGATGTGCTGAGCGAGGGTGCCAGCTGCGATCAGAGACCCCTGGGTGTTATCACACATCTCTTGCAAGCCTGGGTGGTCTAGAAAACACCAAATCACCACCATTTCATTCGAAACTTCAGGTAATGCTACTAAATAGACTCCATTAGGGCTCTGCCCTGGGATGTTACCCACTTGCTGGGAATTCAGCAGGTGCTCTCCATCACATGGGGAACAGGCTTTGCAGAAGCAAGGATGTCACCTGGCTCCTGGGAGCAGCAGGAAGACCACAGGGTGTTCCTGCTCCTCAACATATCCTCCAAGCTTCCATGGGGACAGAGAAGTGGCTGTGGGGAGCAGGATATGGGCCCTGGAAGGGGCACAGGTGAGAGCCATGCTCTGCAATGGGGGACCCCAGCTGGATGGGATGGCCCCCAAGGATGCCAGGGCCACGTGGGTAAGGCTTGCAGCACACAAGGGATGCATCCCAGGGTGGGGCCACTCCACCACTCATGGTATGAAGGACGTATCATGGGAGCAGACCTGATGGTGAGCTTGCTGGTGTCAGGCACAGCCTGAAGATTGCTCTAAGTGACCCCCACAGTAGCCTCACAAGGGGTGAAGCCCTGGGTTAAAGTGAGGTGACTTGGCCTGCCCATAACCAGAGAGCTGGGGTCTGAGCAGAGGCCACAACCCACCAAAGTCCACACTCAAACCACTCTGCCACCTTCTCAGCAGGCACTTAGGTCCCAGAGGCTCTGCTGCTCTGGGGTGCTCCAGGGTGGAATAACCCACTTCTCTCCTCCTCAGATGTTGCCCAGAAGCTAAGAGAACTTGGCTTGATGGAGTTTTCCAAGTTGAACACCAAGTTTTCATGTGGCAGGGAGAAGGCCGCCGGGGTCCAGTCAGAGCCCACATGACTGCAAAAGAAAAGACAGATGACACTAGGGCAGTCCTGGTTCAGAGAGAGCTGGGCGTGCAGCTGGGCAAGGGGGTCCACATGCACCAAGCCTAAAGGATAGGGTGAGCTGTGGGATCCCTGCTCACCTGCTACTTTGGTCCCCACTGTCCACATCAACTAAAATTCAGAAGGAATGGCAGCTGGGGCCATTCAGAGGAGTCAAATGCAGTGACCCACAAACCCGAGGGGAAACTGAGTTTGCTTTGACCTCCCTGGATGAGCCCTGCCCAATTGACCCTTTACTCTTTGGATGCAGGTGCCCTGAGAACTCAGAGAAAATTCTAGAGGAAATCCTGCTCTTTGACCAGAGGGGGTGCTATTGCCTCACAGATGAGCCTGTCTGCAGTCTGGACAAGATTTCCTCTCTGCAGCCTGTCTTAACAAGTTTTCAACTGCAGAGGGCGCCTGGATTCTGAACCATCCTCAGCATTTCTCCTGCTGGTTCCATTTTTTCCCAGGGAAAGTTACTGCACCTTCCACAGCTGGGCCCAGGGGAAAGTGTCAGAGCTGGGGAACACGGGTAAAAGTCACAATGGCTGGTGTATCGCTCTGCCAAGGAGTATCAGAGCCCGGCCCTGTGCTAAGTGATTCACAAACACTTCCTCTGATGCCAGTCACCCCTGGCAGTGGTTATTACTGACCCTCTGTTACAGAACCTCAAGTGACTGGTCTGCCTAAAGTCACAGCATCTGGCTGTTGAAAGGCCACATCAGGACTGGATCTGCAGGGTCCCAAGCAAGTGGCTTAGCCTGTAGCACTGCACTACAGGGGAGATCTGTGACAGCTGAGCCCTGGGCCTCAAGGTGGCATTTCTCCTCCACTGACCCTATTCTGTTCAGGGGACATGTGTCTGTAAGTAGGGGTGCTCATGCCTCCTGGATTCACCTCCGTCTCCCAGCTGTGCTGCAAGGCTCTCAGTCACCCTGGTTCTCAGAGGGTCCTTGGGCAGGGAGCCCTTGGAAAAGTTTCTGTTAAACAATCCGCTCTGGGCGGATGTTCTCAGTTTTTAAGCCAGTTTTTTTTTTTAATGACCTAAAGAGGACCCTTTCCCCCTTTTTAAGGAAGGGAAGATCTCACATAAGTGAGCACAATCAGCTTAGGCCATCTGTTTTGCATTGTAATATGCGAAGAGAGGCCAAGGTTTGGGCCCCCCGGCTCCAGCTGAGCCAGCAGTGAGCAGATTCAAGTCCATGAGTCAGGCAGGGGGACAGGAGAGGGGAGATGTGTTTTCCTCTCATATATGTGCGTTAAATGGAGAGGGCGAGAGGATGGAAGCTGGCGAGGCAGCCATCAGCACGGTTCCTCCCACGCCTGCATTTACCGGAAAGCACACGCCAACTCAGTGCTCACGAAAATGGACTTTTTCCAGCGTGGATTGCTCTGCCAGTTGATCCAGTCCATTTCTTGGGGCCACTGTGAGTTTTGGCAAATAAAACCAATGAGGACCACTTGCAAAAAGAGTATTATTAGGTAAAGCATGCTAATTTGATGCCAACTAGAATTAATTGGACATGCTGAATCCCAAGAGACTTAAGAAGACTCTCAGGAAAGAGTTTTCCAAATGATTTGGCATCTGTCCAGCAGTGCTCGCTGGACCCCAAACGTGGCTAGTCACCAGGGAATGTCTGGTCAGCATCATGAGGCCTGAGCAGCTACATAGAATGGCAGCTGAGACCTTCTCAGCACAGCAGGGCCTCCCAGGTCCCACAGGGCTCTCCAACATCCTTGAAACTTACACAGGAAACATGTGTTCTGGCTTCTTCTGTGCCTCATCAGCCTTTCTCCAAGGTTCTTCTTGCAGTTTCAGAGCCAGCAGCATGAAGGGATCAGCCCACAGGTGGTCACCATTCCTGTTCTTTGTAAGTAATTTTTCAGGTTTGCATCTGCCTCTGCTCCCAGTGCCAACAAGGGCTGTCTGGGAGTTCTTCACACTACCCTGATGATTTCAAGGGAGGTGCTCTTTCCGGACCTGCTTGAGATCTCTAATCAATTTGTTCTTTCATCCTCCTCCACATCTTCTTCCTTTTTCTCCTCCTAATCTTCCTCATCCCTTTCCCCTTCCTCCTCTTCCTCCTCCGTCTTTTTCTTCCCTTTCTCTTCTCCTCCTTTGGATTATGTGTTATGTATAATCAGACATAACACATATGAATCTTAATCCCGTGGTTCACAACTGGGGATGATTCTGCAATACCTGGAGACATTTTGAGTTGTCACAACTTGGAGGTGGTGCTATGGGCATCTAGTGGGGGAAGGCCAGGGATGCTGCTAGTATCCTACTGTGCTCAGGACAAGCCCACCACAGAGAATTACCCATCCTGAAATGCAGAGCTGCGCACCCTGCAGTGAACTAGTCTCCCATTCAATGCTGGAAGACATGCCCAGGGTCCCAGTCTCTGGCTGCTCTAAACATTCCTGCAAAAGCCAAGAATACCCTGCATGGGTGAGCATAACTGGTAGTGCACTTGTGGAGACCACTTAGACAACAGGAAGAGGTCGAGCACATGTGTTTCTTCCTAAGGGGACACCAGAAGCACAGAGTGAGGTAGTGTACTTGTGGAGACCACTTAGACAACAGGAAGAGGTCGAGCACATGTGTTTCTTCCTAAGGGGACACCAGAAGCACAGAGTGAGTGAGCAGTCACCTCTGCCTTCTTCACCTCACCAGGGTGGAAGACAGAAATGGTGCCTAGGATCTGGCAGATGGGTGCTACAGGATGCCCTGGCACACCTGGGGGTTGGCACAAGTGGCCTGCATGGCTGGCCTCGACCTTTTGTCCCCCTGAACTGCTCTGACCTCTTTCCGGCACTTCGCCACATCTGGAAACACCCTCTCCACTCTGCACTGCATGGGGTAGGCTTTCCTGGCCACAACTCGGTGCCCTGTGGTGGCCTGTCTATCAACAGAACTCACCACCAATGGAGAAATGAAGGGCAAGTGGGTGAGTGAGCAAGGGAGGAAGGAACACTGGACATGGCAGGCTGGACACCAGGGGGCAGCCACACAACTACACTCTCACGTGATCTTGCACTGCCTGGAGCAGTCTCGATTCATCTCCTAAGTGGGGAAACTGAGGCCTAAAAATGGCTTCGCTAGTCCTCTGAATAATAAGACCCATAAAGAGCAGAGCCGTTTTCAACAGAATCCCTTTGAGGAATCCAGTGTGATTGCCTATGTGCCAACACACCCCGTCCTGGGTGAGGTAAAGTCATAAGCTTCCTCCTCAGTGGGATGCTTGTTCCAACACAGCCTGAGCCGAGCATCATCCCGAGGAGAGAAAGGAGGTCCAAGTGTCTCCGTGCCAAGAGCACTCATGTTTCCCATGAAGTCTGAGTGCAGGGCGTCCTGTGGCACCACAGGCAGAGTGCAGCTTCTTCCCCTGCTTGTGGTTCTGCCCTTCTGGAATGGAAGGTGGCAGCAACCCATTGACCCATCGGTAGGGCTGACCTGGGCACTGCGTAACTGCTAGCTGCTCTGTTGTTATTTTGGAAGCAGTTGGTTTGTTTTATGTTTGAGAGATTGTTGACATTTTAAATCCTCGCTGTGTCAGAGGCTTTGCTTGTTTGCAGAGAGATAGGGAGAGAGAGAAAAAAATCAGGTATGGAGCCGAGAAGGCCCAGGAGACCATGTTTGGGTCCAGAGCCCAAGTCTAAGAGCGAGTACACGGTCTTTGGGGCACACAGGGGAGAGAACTTTGCTTAGCGCTTAGTTTTAAGAACTCTGATAATAAAGCCCTTGTGCCTGACAACTGTGTTATCTTTTGCCAACTTTTAAATTTCACTCTGCCAGGTTACTCATTCTTGAAATGTGTGTTCTTTACGCCCAGGGGAATATTTTCTATTTTTCTGAACTTCAAGAAAGCTGCTTGAATAGAAAAACAGGGATCTTTGGGCCAGGCTATCGATAGCTTCTTAAAATTAAAGCAGAAACAGAACCAGCAAGAGTGGGTGCTGCCCAGGGCTGCCTGTGGATGTGGGAGGCTTAGGACAGCCTGGGGGTGCCAAGATGTGCACGTAAGCTCTTTCCCTGTTGCTTCTGTATTGTAGATAACACATATTAATGAGGAACCCATGCACCCCCTCCAGTGCTCCTCTGTTGATTAATGTATTTGCTATGCACAGGAGAGTACTGTGTTCGCCTCAGGCAGCCAGGCTCCCCAGGACAATGAAGTGACACTCCTGGGATGTGTCTTCATCATCCAGATGGTCCATCCTGTTATCTCATCTCCTGGGGAACCATCAGACTTTCTTCAACCTTCTCTTCAACCCAGAGGACAGAGGAAGGGGCTCCCTCTCTTCCTTCCTGGGTCTTTCTCCATTGAAAAGATCTCCTGCCTGATTCTCCACTTTGTCTGCCAGTTCCTGGGTTTCCCTAGACTGGAGAATCTCAGGAATGCTGTTGATAGGGAGAATACCCCCAGAACTCAGGATCTTAATTTCTCTCATCAAAAAAATAAAGGATGCATTTGGGTGAGTGTTGCAGATCAGAGAGCCTCACCTGGGCCAAAGGCAGTCTGCTCAGGGCTTGAGTCCCATCCTTGGAGTTGGATCTTCACATGGCCCGAGATGAATGGAGAGGAACTTCTACCTCCACCCACTGTGCAGCACTCCTGGAGGGAGGCCACACTCCAAGCATGGTGTGCAAGGCTCCTCGTGAGCGTGCCCAGCACACCAGTGTCAGGGCAGCTCAAACTTGCTCCATACCATGTTTCTTGTTCTCCCAGGGGGCCTGACTCCTTCCCCTTCAATCAAAGGTTCTCTCCCATCTCCGAGACTTGCCTGTCACTGGTTCCCTACAGCCAGGAGAGTCCATCAGCATCTCCTCTGATGCCTCCCTTGACCCAAGGAGTACGTGGCTTTACCATCACCAGCCCCTGTAAGATGGGTGCTCTGTGAAAGTCTAGGGTGTCTCTGCTCAGGGACTTCCCAGTGCTTCTCAGGGGCTTGGCACACAGTGAAAACTCAACAAGCAAGAGAGGTTTCTAAAGAATAAGCCTTTTTTTGCTGTTTGCTTATCTCATGAACGTTCATGCATTGAACATCCCCTCTTTGAATGTAAGATCTCACTGTTTCAATGTTTGTATCATGTTGTCTTTAAAACGAGCCCATTGGCACAATTGTTTTCCATTGACACGATTGTTAATGGTCTTATCCTTTAAGAGTCATTTCAGGAGCCCTCCAGGAAGTTCTGAAAAGTCCCATGACATCATGTATAGAAGTGGAGCCATACCCCATGTTCCTTTTTCTGCCTAGGTAGGCTGACCTCTTAGAAAGAAGACATCTGGTCTTTTGATTTTCTTTTCAATGAAATATCGGTATTGATAGGATTGTCGAGAGACCACTGCATACCACTCAGGATGTGCTGGGCATCATCCTAAGAATCCCATATTAGCTCACTTACTGCTCACTACAGCCCTATGAGATTGATCTATCATCTTCATTTTAGAAGACATCCAAAGCACAGAAAGGCTAAGTAACTTGTTTAAAGTCACACGGCTAGTACAAAACAGAGCCATCACTCTCATTTGCAGTGGCCTTACATTTTCCCTTTGCTTTTCCAAAGGATTTTCCCAAGTCCTTTGAATTCACCCATAATCTTCAAACCAGATAGAACAGAGGTGATCATTGTTTTGTAGCTAAAAGAAGGGAAGGTCACTGAGAGGTCACCCAAATAGTTGGGACACAGCAAATTCACTGCAGCCTAACTGCCTCTTCACTCCTGTTGTGACACCCAGTCACACCCACTCAGCACTCAGGTCTCATGGAGGCCCATCTAGGTGGCGGTGGGGATGGTCAGCGTGTATGTTCCACCCAACTTCCCATCTGCAGCACCCACATGGAGGGAGCTCTCTGTCCACCCATCTGTCTGTCTGACACCTCAGAGATTTCATCTGCAAGCTACTGCAGGCCTTGGATGATTTTTAAGCCATTTAAAACAGCCTTTGGTAAGCCACTCAACGCGCATCAGAGGCTCATCAATACCATGCTGCTGCCCAATTGGCTGGAAGGCTGGGGGTCAGCCACAGGCAGAGCCTGAGGAGGAAACATGAGTCCCACTATGGGAGTCCACGGACCAAGGCGAGAATGTTGGAGAGGGCCTGACCATGTTGGGCTCCTCTTTTAGCCCCTTCCAGGCAGAGTCTTAATTGGACATTTAAAATACGATGCTTATACACTGTTTGCCTCCTGTTTATATCTCTAAAGAGAGACTTTAATTGAGCCTATTACTTTTATTATAAGTCTCACTGTTTTCATTACTATACGTTCTAAAAATAACAGCTCTGCTTTGCGGTCTGCGCCCTGGAGTCGACTTCATTTCCGTCGGTGTCAGAGGTCGGGGTTCAGACGGCGGGTCTCTGGGGAGGGATCAGCAGGAGCACAGCTATGGTTTTATGAGGAGCAGGCAAAAACGCGCGGTCACAGCCGGAGGGCAATTTGGAGTTTCTCAAGTCGCAGTAATCGCAGGCGTCCTCCATCTGCAGTGTGGTCGATCAAAGGGCCCACTGAGAGGGTGACGAAGGGCAGACAGGGCTTTCAAGACATCCTCGCTACTCCTCTTCCTTGTGCAGATTTTGGTGGTCTTGCACATGGAAGGCAAGCTAAAGAGGACCGGGGCAAGGGTCTCCAGTCCCTGGCGCCTGCTCTCCCTTCCAGGCGCGGGCTGCAGGGCTTCCACTTCTCTGGGGGCAGGAGGTGGGTTCCTCCTTGCTACCTCAAGCTCAAAGCTAACCACAGCATAAGATCTGAACTCGGTTTTGTTCACTTAAGAGCTTGTCTTTTTGGGGACCAGAGAGGAAGGCTGTGGCCAGGCCTCGTGTTGCCCCCATGTTCTGTGATCTTCCGGGCCCACTCGCCTTCCTGATTCAGACTTGTCATTCTCCATATTTGGCAGAGGCACAAAAAGAAAATAAATCAATATTGCCATGGAGACTCTCATTTCTGAGTCAGACTTAATTATGAATTATTAAGAATTGTTCAGTTGAATTAAGTGAATCAGGAGGACTCCTCTGCTTAATGCCGGGTCCAGCGATGCGTGCTAAGTATCAACTAGGTTCATTACCAAAAGTTAGATTCATTAGCTTATATAATTTGCAAGTTTCTATTCTTAATTTCTCCTAGCCAATTCCAATTATTTTCCTGAAATAGCGTAATTAGTAGCAGGGAAAAAAAAAAGCACAGGAACATGACATGAAAAAAACACATTTTTCTTTCCATTTGGTGGTGAAAATCTTTTGAGTGTGTTTTTGGCTTGAGCAGAACAGCATCTGGCTGCACAGGCTCAGGTACATGGCCCTGAACCACCCGCCTCTGCGGGAACAGCAACAGGTAGTCTGGGGAAGCATCTTCATCTTAGTTTTTGAAAAAAAATCTGAGATACACATTTGCCTTTTTGTACCTAATTAAAATTTCCCCAGAATGTCTTGGTGCCTTTTCTCTACCTTCCTTGCTCTGGAGAAAGTAATTGAGGCTCCTGGGGAGCCGGGGGAGCTTTCGAAAACACCCGCCTGGGCTGCATGTGGTGCGGGCAGCTGGGGTAGGGCGGGCAGCACTGTGAAGCTAAGAATGCAGGAACTTTGGGAAATTATTTCAAATTAGAGTTCCTAATAGGCAATTCCACAGCCTGGTCATCCTCCAAATGCTTCTGCGGCTTTCTGTTATTTCTTTTTATCTCCTGTGAGTAAGCACCTAGCTCAGGTGAGACACGACTCTTCACCACACACAGAGAGACACTGACGATTAGCCGGTTGATTTCGACATATAAACAACAAACCTAAGCATTCCAGGTGAAAGAGGAAGGAGACGCAGGAGAAGGCGGGAGGGAAGGAGAAGGAAGGAGGGGAGGAAGGAAGGAAAAGGAGGGGAGGAAGGGAAGGAGGAAGGGATGAAGGGAGGGAGGAAGGGATGAAGGGGGGAAGACCTTGTGAACCTCAAGACTAGGCTGCTGGAGCCAGGGGATGTGTGTGGTCCTGTCTCCAACAGACTCTCCCTTCTTTGGGTCAGGTGTAGAGTGGCCCCTGTGCTCCCCAGCACTTTGCCCATCTCAAACGCTCGGGACGCTGGACTGCGTTCCTCAGGCACATTTGGTGCCTGAGCGGTATTTATTCCTAGGTGAGCTTGTTCACACCAGAGGCCTCCCCGACAGCCAGCATTTTTTCTCTGCTCCTGAGGCTGCCTCTGCCGTGAGCATTTTCCCTGGTATGGAGGTGCTCAAGAGCAGGCCAAAAAAATTCCAAGCCTGCGGCCCTTGGAGGCCTCACCCAGATGCCTGGACACTGTTGCCTGTGGCAAGGGCAGATTCATAGCCAGGCCCACTCTAAAGTCAGAAGTGAGTAGTAAGAAGAACCCAGCATGGTCTCCCTCCGCCTCCACCAAAAGGGCAACTGCCCATTTCCTGAGAACAGTGACATACTAATATGCTTCTGCAACTTCAGAGCCCTCTACAAACTTTCTGCCTCCCAGCGGGGAAAAGGGTCTGGTTGGGAAAGCAATGCATAAAAGGCCACCTCACCAGGCCTCCCCATATTTAGAGAGGGCAGTCCCTCTTCTGAGCAGGCTTGGGTTGGTGCTCCAAGGCCCTGGCCCTGCCATCTGCTGGAGCTGGAGCTGCTACTCAGTTGGTTATTATGGAAGCCGCATACCACCCATGCCAGCTACGTTCAGAAGCTCACTATCCATCATCTTCTCCAAATTATAGCAGCCTTGAAAAACTCCACCTATAGTACTTGCGGTACCACATTTCTACAGAATATCTGGATTTAATTGTTTGGTGCATCAGAGGGATGTCCCAAAGTGTGTCCCTGCCTTTGCCTGCCTGCAAAAGAAGAATGTGTTAGGTCGGTGGGACAGAGCCCAGAGCATCCCGCTCCTGGGGGTCACCCCTGCTCTGCTCTTTCCAGCAAAAGCCCAGGGGCACAGACTGGCCATAAGCCCCAGGTGATGGAGACCCACAGGCAAACATGGCTTCCTGCTGTAATTTCTGTGCTCGTTTTCTTCATTTGCCAAAAAGTGTGGTGAATCATGAACGTTTCATCCTAATTAAACCCATGCAAACATATGTTAGCTGAGAATGGAGGTAGAACTGGGATCAAAGATGGAAGAAACATAACCCCAGGAGGAGAAAAGGCAAGGTTATTTTATCATCTTATAAATCATATGGTATCATCTTCTGAATCTTTCTCTCAGCATTTGAGAGAGATTTGGCGTGAGAATCTCCTTTAACCCTTATCTCTAGGACCTTTTTTTTTTTTTATGTTCTTTACATCTTATCAGCAGGGCAATCAGAATCCACAGGAATTTTGAGCTCTGAGGTCACCCACTGACCTACACTCTTACATTCTTAGCCTCCTGGCCTTCCGGAAAGAGACACAGAAGCTCTCTTGGAGTCCGTGTTGTTCTAAGCTGCCCAGTCCAGGGAGAGGCCACGTTTCCATAAAGAAAGCTGGACTGACCCCAGTGAGCACAGGGCTCCCCGAAGCAGGAGTCCAGACAAGCCCAATTCCCAGGTGGGTCCTCCCACCCGCAGCTTTGCAGAGGGCTCTGCTCAGAGGTCAAGGCCAGCAGCTGAAATGTCAACACCCTCTGATGAGAAAGTTCCAGAAAACATATGTGAAATAAACTCTCAGGAAGAAGACCCATCCTTCCAGAATCTTGCCTTTGAGTCCCATGGGAACCAAAGGCCAGTGATATTGCCCTGCACACTAATAATAGCTGGCGCTGGCCAAGAGGGGCCTCTATACCCTGGACTGCACTCGCACGTGAGTACTAGAAGCTTGCTATTATTTTTCCCATTTTACAAATGAGGAAATACAGGCTAAGAGGTGATGGGGATGACCCCAAATCCACAGCCAATAACTGACAGAGCTGGGACATTGAATCTGGGGTCACCTGAACTGCCCCACCCCATTCATACCCGACCTTGTACACCTTTCCAACACTGCTCCCTGTGTGGCCGCACTGCTGGCCTAGAAAGTGGGGCAGCCCAGACCCAAGTCCAGCATTTCACACACAGGCACTAACCATCCCACCTGTCTCTCCTGTCATTGTCCTGTGGAGACACCTGAGGCATGGAAGCCAGATGGGTGAAGCTGAGACTCTCAGGTGGTCAGGCACAGACCCACGCCTCCATGGACCCTAGGACAAGACCAGCTCTTCAGAACATCACCTTTCCTTCTGGTCTGGCAAGAAAAGAATTCTCCCTAACCTCCCACACTTCCTGGCCACAGTGGAAGGCACACTTGGTCTCCCTGGAGAAGTGCCACTTGCACAGTGCAGAAGTTTTATATAGGAACTTTGGTGGAGAAGTTTGCACCAGGCTAAGGTTTATGGGCCTCTGTTGGGTAGGGACACTTAAATACCAAAGTTTTGCAAAGCATGGTGGTGAAGTGGGCAATTGAAATGTCTCTTTCCTGTATCCAGATGGCAGAGCCTCCCGCCACAGCCTTTTGTGAAGTTAAGGTATTTCTAATTAATGCGGCGCCTTTGAGATGGATTGCTTCCGCACACGCGGCATTACACTTTGTTAATGAGGCCACTTTGCACCATGTTCTGCGCTGGCCAAAACCTTTGAGCTGTCATTTGTCACAACATAGCTAACTGGAGACAAAGCCAGATGGCTTCATATCTTCCTGGAGCAGAGACATCAGTGGCTATTTGAGGGACCTCAACAAATACTGGAAGGATCAAACAGAATTGACTTGAGAAGAGACAAACCCAAGAAGCTCAGATGAGGAAGGTTCCAATGTAAGTTGATGCCCTTTGTCTGGCTGCATTCGGAGTCATGGGAGCAAAGATGCCAGAACTGTGCAGAGGAATGGGGGTGCCCCGAAGCCCCACTACCTGTCAGATGCCAGTGACTGACAGTCACTCATGCACCCTTGTTTGGATGATTCTATTGACCAGCCTGATGCGGTGGCCACGCCAGTGATTCAGGAGGGTGAAGCAGGAGGAACACAAGTTCAAAGCCAGCCTCAGCAACTTAGCAAGGCCCTATCTCAAAATAAAAACCAAATATGGCTAGGGACATAGCTCTGTAGTAGAGCACCCCTGGGTTCCATTGGTAATAGCTCCCATCCCCTCAAAAGAACAAAGGAGGAAGGAGATTCCACTGGCGGATGGGAGCCGCCCTGGCTGGGGGCAACTGGGAGGAGGCCCTCCTCACCAGGATAACACTCTGTGGGACACAGTAAAGGGATGGACACATAACGGGTCGGAGGGCTCCCACCCCTGGGTTCCTGGTGAAGAGCAGTCAAGGAAGGGGCTCAGGTTCAAGTCCCCTGTGGGTCCTCCCAGCCCTCTCACTCCTCAGCCTGTGTTTGTCTTCTGGGAGTTTTCTGCCTTGAAGCTGCACACACACAAATACCCACTCTGGCTCTGTGCCCAGGGCTGCGTTCTGGGCAACCTCAGGCCCACCAGCCCTTCACTTGGGTCTCAGCACCGAGGTGGCTCAGAGAGGGGGCTGTATTAGGAGAGTCACAGAAGGCAGGCAGAATGTGCCTCTTGCTCCTGCTCACACGGAAGCACACAAAAACTGACAGGCCTGGACTGCCGCTATCACCTTGGCATGTTAAGATTAGATTTTTAAAAAATAGTCCAGTCCATCCCTACTTAATTGACTCAAATTTCTGGACCCCCTTGGTCCTGGGCAGTGGTGGTCCCTTTAGGAACTCCCCGCCCTATTCGTGAGCTTGAATTCCCTCCAGGAGCCAGCCCCAGACTGAAGCTGCCTTAGGTCTCCTGGGTTTGACATTTTCCAAATTTCATCTAATTGTCTTCATTGTATACTTAAATCTCCACTTTAGACACTCTGAAGAAAACATGCTTCTGCACATGGTCTCAGGGATGACATTTTTGTGGCGCATGAAATCTGGATCCAATGTATTAGATAAACTGTGGCTCCAGAGGCCCTTTCTTCCCCTGGGGTACATCTTGAAGCTTTTGTTCTAAACCAGGGACGTCCATAGGCTTGTCATAACAGTCCTTCAGTCCAGGGCCTGCTTTTTGAGCATTTATTTGCAAGCAGAACTTTAAAAGCACAGTTTAATGTGGAAAAGGTTTGGTACCGATCTGTGTGTGTTTAAAATACTTTTTTTTTCTATCATGTAACCTTCAAATCCAGGGTTTGAAAAGAGGGGTGAGCAAAAGTAGATACTTTTTTTTCCCATCCCCACAGACCTCCTCTGAAATCAAAGCAGGCCAAGCCAGGCTGGTTTACAAGAAGATCAGCAGTGAAAAGCTGGCTGGATAGAGAAATATATATATATATATATATTTCTCTGAGAAGTTTCTAGAGCCCAGTCTGATAGAGCTGGTGAAATCACAGCAGAGCCAAATGGAAAGGATTCAAAAGACAAACCACAGCAGTTTTCATGTGGCACTTACCTGCTCGAACGTTCAGACTGGTGACAGAAGGCAATTAAAACCCCATTCCAGGGCAGAAAGATGGGGGCTTTTCCCTCTGAGCCCTTGAGAGCAAGGAACGATGTGCCTAGGTGGCAGGGGTGAGCAGAGGTGGAGTGAGGCTTCTCCTCAGAAACTGAGCTTGAGGCCTTTCGGAATCCTTGGAGCTGAGAGGGAGGGAAGAGTGACCAGAGCACTTGCTGATCACATTTCCTGGTGGAAGTAAGAAGCCTCCTCATTCCTTTCACAAATTTAAAAATAAAAAGTGTACTTTAAAAATTAAGTCACCAGGACCCCATCAATTCTGTGGAATCTACCACTTACTTCAGTGTAACCGTGCAATCATTCTGCACCAAGCCATGAGGTTTCAGAACTCTGGGAATGAGACTTTCCCACTGTGACAAACCAGGTGACCAACAGAGGACCCAGAAAAGGAAGGAGGGAAGAGGAAGGGAAGGAGGGAACCAAAGAATGAAGGGAAGACTGTTGGGATTCCACACAGCTCATGACTTGGTGAGGCACACCAAGTGTGATGGACAGGCATAGCCTATAGTAATGTGGTGCCCTAGGTTGGCCATTCTATCCCTACCAGGACACACCAGGAGCTGGGTTTTTGGGTTTTTTTTTTGTTTTTTTTTTTCTTGCCAGCTGGGGACAGATGTTCTCCAGGACTTCTTCTGCAGAGAGTGGCTTGGCATGCCTCTGACCACCAGACCCCAGAGTTTTGAGAGGATAATGGTCCCTGAATCAACTGTGCTCCCCTCAACCTTCTGCAGCATGTGGCCAGGTCCCAGGCCTCCAGCGGTCAACCTGCTCTTGTTCTGTTGGCATGATCAATGCAATGCACCATTGTGAGACTCTGCATGTGTCTGGATGGTCCTGAAAGTGTCAGGACAGAGGTTGGAGAGGTGACCAACTCTGGGGGAAGCCTCAAATGTACATTATTGTCCATTGCATGTCAAGGCAAACGGTTTCTATTTCCTTTGCTTGGGTTGGGGAAGAATGCATTTGCCCCACCAGTGGTTGCCTGCCATGTCCCTGGAGCCAGGTTAGTCTGATCTAGCAATGGGGACACGCCTAGCCCAGAATCAGACTCTGGACTACTATACTGCCTGGGCAAGCTCAGGGTACTGTCCACTCATCTCCATTTCCTCAGGTGCCAGAATGATGAGCCACAAAGAGATATGGTGGGAACTCTCATCCCTGATCTCTTAGATCCTGAAGGGGATCACTAGCACCACCTCCTAGTAGGAAGCAACATCTGTCCCAGAGAGGATGAAACTTCAGAGTGGTCTCTTGACCATTGCCACTACGATGCCTCTTACCTGGATGATGTGGGATGGCACCACTATCAACCAAAAATATGTGACTAGAACCAGGACAGTGACCCTTTGGGGACTGTCTATTGGCCCAGTGGACCATGATAAGCAACATTCTACCAGGACTGCATTTACAAGACTCATGTCCATACTCACTTGATGGGAAGAAGCCAGAGGAGACTTCTATTTCCAGAGCATCTATCTGAAGTGCCCACTGCAGTGCCACTGTCCTCTGCCCCATGCAGGGGAAGCTGAGCAAACTGCCTGCATGTGGCACAGCAGACCCTGGGCTGCAAAGGGTGGCCAAGCCAGGTGCCCCAGCTCTGCTCCTGTTTGTGTTTGCCACCTGACACAGGCTGTGCTGGGTGCTGGTGGCCTAGACTTTAACCAGCAAGGCTGGAACAAAGATCAACACACTCAGGTCTTGGAAAATTAGAAGAAAAAGTCTTTTTCAACTCTGGAAGGAAGCAAGGAGCTGGCTAGACAGTTGCGGTGGGGACAGAGATAGGAAGCCTGGCCATCCACTGGAAGGCACAGGGCTCCAGTGGGTGGGAATGGAGGGGAGGCAGGAGGAAGAGCCATTGGGGCATGGTGGCTGATACCAAGGGACATCAAAAATTCAGTGGAAAATTCTCCAGACTCGGAGATAAAGAACACTGAGATAACCACATACAGGTGTTTGAGGATGTTAAGCCTATTTCTCTCTCTGCATGAAAGACAAATGAAATTGTTTGTGTGGTTATCTCTGATGAGAAAAGAAAAAAAACAAGAGCAAGCTTGACAGCCAGAGGCCCATAACACAGGAGGCTACAGACACAGGAGGCACAGCAGAGAGGCCCTGTGACGGGCTGCGGGGAGGCCTCGACAGGTAAGGAGCTGGAATCCAGCAGGGAGATGACAGCTCAGACACCCCCAGGTATCTGACAAAGCCTGCTATTTGGATAAACCAAACATTTACCATCCTCTTTCTGAAACAGCCCTCCTCCACCTGGGCCAGGTCCCAAGGATGGCATAACTGGGCAGACGGTAAGTGTAGCAAGAACAATGGGCTGAGGTGGTTGCTTTTCTTTTCTTTCCAGTTCCCTGTGGAGTTCCACCTTCCTCTACCTTTCAGGACCTCAATTCACATAGGAGCTTCTCAAAAACTTCCCCACCCCATCGTTTTAGAAGCTGAGACTCACTTCTTTTTCCAGGCAAGACTTTCAGGAAATTTCACATTTGCCAGTATTAAAAGAAATGGAAATACACAGACATTTCATTTTCATTTAATTGTTTTACAGTCTGGATAAATGAGATTGCCTGGGCCGGCTGTCACAGGCCCCAGCAGAGGCCCTCGCCAACAAAAGCCATCCTACTTGAACATGACCCCTTCTGCAGCTGTGGGGAAAAGACAAGCTCAGGGCCGGCTGTCCAATGTCCAATCTGCCTTGTCACCCCTAACACCCATTCCCTTCATTCATGTGTCATTATATGTCACAATCTATTACTGCAGGACACCGTTGAGCTAAGTTGCTCCTTTTCTGTTTAATTACCAGGCTCAAATTACTGGCCCCTTGTTTGTGTTATTAAGATGTTGCAGATACTGGATCATTTGAAAGGGGAGAAATTGCAATTTCCTGTGTCACTGTCTCTGGATGAAGCCCTTTCCTGGATGAGGCCACCCTGGTGTGCACGTCTGGCTGAAGGGAGTCCCTCCAGATGGAGCTTCCCTTCTTGTATGGTCCCCTGAGATTAAGCACCACACTGAAATACAAGGGTCATTCCCTTAACAATGTGAAGGAACCAACTAGAGCCAAGTCATTGCTTCAGGACCCAAAACCCATCCCCACCTGATCCCTGGAAAGTGGAGTGACTCCAGCCACAAGGGCTAGGAAGCAGGAGGCACCCATTCCGCCTAGTGTTGGGAAATCTCCTGGTGGACTCTCAGGAGACTTTCTCTCTATCTCAGGGCACCTGATCACTGAGGGATCCACACTTTCATTGCAGGTTTATCTGATAACCAACCACCCAGGCTTCTTCCCAAGCCCCAGATCAAGGGAGACGATCTGGACACAGTCAATATCATTAACATCATTACGCTTCCCTTGCTGGACACCTGGCCTCCATTTTCACACTAATCAAGTTAGTGTGTGAAAATTCGATTAGAGTAAATGAGATGTGCTCCACGCGGTGAGCCTATGACAGTCCATTTCAGCCGGAACAATTGTATCTTCAGGGGCGTCTTCAAATAGTTTGCTGAAATGTATTCACTTACACAGAAGGCAGGAGGCAGGCAGGATTGCCTTTATTTCTCCAATTAAGAACCTAGAAAACCTGGTGTCGGGCTCTGGGGAGCCAGCACCCTGAAGTCTTTAGTTTTCTTCTTGGCACCAGTGTTTCTGGAAGCAGGTGGAAGGAGAAAGCATGAGAAGAAGAAAAGGGAAAGGATTCGTTCCTCGAGACCTCTGGGCTTCAGAGTAGTGGGGCCCTGGAGAAACACCTGGCTGGCCCTCCTGCCCTTCCTTCCTCCACAGCTCCCACTCAGAGACCCCTTCTTCAGCACCCTCCTCCCACATCCTTTCACCCCACATCTTCTCTGCCAGTTCTTCCACCCACCAGGGGCCTGTGGTGGCCAACACAGTAGACGCTCAATAAGAGGCGATCGAACAGAACTGAACCATTAGGGCAAGAAAGGCCAACGCCGTCTTAGGCCCAGCAGCCAGTGGAACAGGAGGGGGCTGGGGCCTGCTCCCTCCCAATCCATATTGCAATGCAGTTTGCCTAAGGTGAGGGCTTAATCTTCCATTGAAAAATAAAACAGTCGTCTAGTTGCAGCAGATAGGTAAAGACACTGACAGATGAACCCCAGCAGGAGCCTTCCTTCCCCTGCAAAGGCCTGGAAACCAGACCCCAGCCTCATTCGCTTCCTGTGCTTGCATGCCCCCTTTTTCCACTTTTCTGGGGTGTGACTTTGTTATTTTGATTCATGGGCACTGTGCAGTGAGCCAGGCCACCGCATTTCTCAGCCGGAGCCTCGTGACTCTTTGGGGGGTCTGTGCTGCCAGTCAGCTGCTCAGCCTCATCCCTGACTTCTACCCACAGATCCAGCAGCACCCCTACCCCTCGGGTGAGGCAACCAAAAACGTCCCAATGTCCCTGGGGGAGGGGTGAGGCAAAAGCAGTGCAGATGAGACCCACTGTGGTAGAGAGGAGAAGGGGGCTGTTCCCCGAGAGCTGACGAATGTCTACAAGCCACAGGGCCCATTCATCACACTTCTGTTGGATTTCCATTCGTAGGACCAATTATGTCTTTAATTAAACCCTTCTGTCTCTGTCAGACTCATTGGTGACAACAAAGTATGGATGGACTGAACCCTGGCAACCTGGGGGTGAGGTCGGGGCCTGTGCTGGTCAACAAAGGGTGGAGTTGTCACATGCTGTCACTCTGGAGCAGCGACTTCTTGTTGGGGGGAGCAGAGAGCTCACTGGAAACTCCTGGGCTTCAGGGGTGCCGGGGCTGCTGCGTCCAAGCAGACTCACATGAGGGCTGATTTTGGCTAAAGGGAGGAAAGGGCACTGGACAGGGGTGTGGGACCCACCCTCAGCAAACATAGTCCCCATAAGTCCCTTTGCTGTCCCATTTCTGTGCCCTAGTCTGCAGGGGTGACCTCCCACCTACGATTTGGTCTATCCCACAGAGTTATGGCCAGGCTCTCTTTCAATTATTTATATAAAAGCACCTTGAAGACTAAAGAAACAGGGTGCAAATGAAAGGCCTTTTATTCTTTGTCTGGACCCGTCCTGTGCAGACCCTGGACGGATACCAGACACTACAGATGGCATTTCCTGTTTAATCGGTGGGAACTCGGTCTCAGACAGCTTAATGGTCTATTAGTAAAGAAGGTGTCACCCTGTAGAGCAGAGTTTATCATCTGCCACTATTGATATCGAACAGAGGAGGGATCCTACCAACACGACTGAGAACAGATCTTCAGAGGCAGATTTTGAAGTGGTTTCTGTGCGTTGGACTTAGTGGTATGATTTAGGGAGAGGAAATAGAGAGCTTAAACTTTATATTTATTTAAATAATACAATTCTCATGAAAATGAGTTCATTCTAAGGTGGTCGAAAGACAGAAATCCAATGTGCTGATGCTGCTGGACCGGGCCCCACTGAGGAAAGATGAGGCCATGTGGCACATTCCCGTAGCACTGAGGTCTACACTGAAGGCTTCCTACAGTATCCATGCTGCTCTCCACTGTGGGGCTGTGTTTGGTGTAGAACATGTGGCCTGCATAGCTGCTGGGGACACCTAGACCCCCAGAGGACTAAGGACCCTGGAAGCAGTCCCTAATACATTTCAGGTAGACAGGGGTGAGGAGACACCCCTGATCTCTCTCCCTGTGGATGGGATGACCCTGAACTGCATTCTGCACAGTCCTGATGCTCTGAACATCCCAGCACCTATGTCGTCTGGTTTACTGAGCTGTTTGTTACCAGCCTGTGATGAGCTAAGTTCTGAAATTGAGTTCAATGTTTGGAAACTGACAGCAACTTGGCATATTAATTTACGCCCATTGAAGCTAATGATAACTTAAGAATGAGGCTTGTGTTTTCTCATGGGCTTCTCATTGCTTTATTTTTTAGTATTTATTTATTCATTTATTTTGATGCTGAATATTGAATCTATCAGCACTTTACCACCAAGCTACACCCCAAACCTTTTTATATTTTAAATTTTGAGATGGGATCTTGTCAAATTCGTTGAGGCTGACCTCAAACTTGTAATCCTCCTGCCTCAGTCTCCCAAGTAGCTGAGCTTATAGTTGAGCACCACCATGCTTGGCTTCTCTTACTCATTATATTTTACAATTTGACAAGAGAAATGAATTCTTCACATAGATACCAGAAAACACCAACCCGCACTATCTCTGAGCAATCTGTGGTGGGACAGCACCTATGAGGGCTACAGCATTTATCTGGAAACACACACGCCTGGTGTTGGTCCCCCCACAACCTCTACTCCCCAACAAGTGTTTCCTGGGGTCACTTCCCAAATGTACCCCTTACCTTCAAATGCTCATCTCAGACTCAGTTTCTGGAGGAATCCAAACAAAGACACATAACTGATGTATGAAATTCCTCAGAAGTATATTTAAAACAGATAAATAATGTATTCTAAAATGGGAATATTTTACGTATTCAGATCTTTAGCTCTTCTTTGAAAATAAGACAGCATTGGGTCCATTTTTCTCCATGGTGGTACTCGGTCATGACCACGTTCCTTTTGGAAGAAGCATGAACTCTCTGGCTCTGCCAGGGTCCCCAACATCCCTTCATGTTCCTGAGGCTATTTTCCTTTTACCATTCAGTCACATCATCGTGTTTTTCTCAAATTACGTAAATATTTCCCTTTATCTCAAGCTCCATAGGACATGGAAACAGACAGATCAAAAGAGCTACATGTTTTGAAAAACAAAAATTGGAGAACACACATTTCTCTGAGTGAGTAAGGCGCATTCCTATCATGTTAGTACAAGGCAAAGACTCCCAACCCGAGCTCAGATGGTGGTAGCCTTCAGAGTTGGCGAACTCCTGCATTAGAGCTGGGATTTCATCTTCCACGTCCAAGGAAGCCACCCAAGAAGGCAGCAGATCTCCTGAGGGTGGCCAATGGGGTTGGGTGAGACTGATTTTTGAATGACATTGGGGAGGAGTGAGAGCCACAGGACCCAGCAGAGTGGCTGCTTCTGAAGTCACCCTGTCCACAAGGCCAGACTGGGAGACTGAGATGCTTGTGAGCGTTGTGTATGGTGGACCCTCATGAGGGTCACCTGAGGCCTTGGGGTCCATCTTCCCCTGCCCTGCAGAGTGGGATGTGGTGAGGTCCTCACTGGAGGCCCTGTACCTTCAGACTTTGCAAACACTGTCCATTGTTGTTAGGAACTTGCTAATGAGATCCAGGCTTCTAGAACACCTATTGTCTCTTCAGCCATAGTTACCTCGGATCTAGAGTGGAGTCATCAGTCACCCATGCAGAGGGGCCCTCCTGGTTTTCATGGCTTCTCTGCTTTGTCCCCAGGAGCTGTAGTGTTCACAAAGACACAGATTAAGCTGGACACAAAGGGAGGGTCCCTCCTCCCAGAATTTACCCTGACACAACAGCTTACTTTTTTGGATCCAGCGTAGGGATCCTTTCAGTTTGTTTCTTAGGGTCTCCTGTCACCTCATAAACATTTTGTGTCTCTCAGCATCTCTACAGGGACAGCCCCAGGGTAGAGCAGGTTCAGGCCCTCAGCAGGCAGTCAGAGGCACCAAGGTTGTTTTGGGTCAGGGCACATCCTGAAGATGCCTGGGTGTGCCTGTGTGCCCAGGTGAAGCCCCATGGCTCTTTGTGCCTTCTAGAATAACTGCACAAAATTTCCAGGGTTTGTTTTACTACGAGATCAAAACAACCATGTTGAAATTGGAAAAAAGAAAGAAAAACCACCTACACACAATCCACTATCTTACAACAATGATTTAAATATGTATAATTAGCATATTTTATTTTTAAATTAATTAACTTTTCTTTTAACTGACAGAAGATTGTACATTTTTATGCAGGGCAGGGCTGGAGCTTTCACAGCCCTGCAAGGGAACTGGCCTCACAGCTTTGAGGATTCACTGTAGTGTCCAGAGTATTATCTTGAAGAATTATTTTCCCAGCCTTTCATTTCCTAGTCTTAGAGCCAAATGACTTGTTTCCAAAAACCCAACCCTCCCTCAAATAACCCAAATATGGCACTAGAAAGATTCTTAAAGATGTGTCAAGTTTCTATTTCCAAACAGGAAAGGCGCCATCCAGGGAAGGAAGCTCAGTCTCCCTGCAGACCCATAGGTGGGGCTTATCCCTGTAGGGGCCTCACCCATGCCCCAGCTGCAGAGGTCCCTTCAGTGTTCACCCCACAGTAACATTCACACAGCAGAAGGCTCCAGAATCCAGATGCTTTCTGCAGTAAAAGCCTGAACATTCCATTTTGATACAATTTAGAAGACAGCGTCTTAAATATAATTCTATCAATTCAACTAAATGCTCTCAAACTATAAGATCCACTCTCTGAAACAAAGGGATATGTCCTTCCAATCAATATAATTACATTTTAAAATGAGATTTTCAGAGTACTCTTTGCATGAGGCATGGCACTTGTTTCCAAATGCTTGATTAGGTTATTAATCTCCTTCCCTCCTTGGTAATGTACTTCAGGAGGCTACTTTATATCAAGTTCACATTAATGAGACAATTAAGATAATTTAAGATAATACATCATCTGCAAATACATGATTCCAGATCCCTGAGAGCATTGCCTAAGACGCCCAAAGGATCTCAGTGCAGAAATGGTCCTCTATGATGGCACCATGAGTTCCATCATTCAAAGGGCTTAGATCCTTTTCCAACTTGGGTGTTTTTAACAGGGAGTTATTTGAAGTAGTTCTATCTTGTATTTCTCCTCTTGAGATTTTCTGAATTTCCAGAGACCTGAATAACCCACAAGAGAAGTTGGGAAATTAAATAAGAACATCTTTCTGAGATAAAATACTGCCACAAAAGATACCTGTGGTGATAGCAATCTGGAGGGTGGGCACCTGGGAGACACAGGGGCGCCTTTTGGGGTGGGGAGTGGATGGCTTAATACCTTTCAAGGATTCAACTATAGATAAAAGTCATTAAGATTTGTGAACTTTGTTGTTTGCACATTACACCTTAAATTAAAAGGTCAGATGAATAGGGAAAGAAAAAGAATACACCACTGATCACCTACCTGGGAAGTGGGATAGGATGTGGAGGAAGAGGACATTGGAAAGGAGTCCTGGAGGCACAGGACAGGATGGGTAATTCAAGTCTCTTATCAGGCCCAGCTACAAAGCTTTCAGGGATTGGTGCCATGGAAACACTGTCACCTTATTCAACAATTAATGATATTTCAAGATGGCAGCAGCCTGGAATTAAAACAGGTGTGGGTTCTTCTGCACATACCCATGACTCTGACCCTGTTGCTCACCCTCCCTCCACCCCCAAGCCAAGAAAGGGCTGGCTGCACTTCTCAGGTATTTCCATTTTTTACACCCCCCCCCATGTTTAATTTCAGCTAATATAGTTTCTTGTTGCCATGGTTAGTGGCTGCTGCAATTTGTGCCCCTATTAAATGCAAATTAGCCTACTTAGGGAGCCAGTCTCGGTTCTCAAGGACCTGCAGGGGTCTATCTTGCTGAGGCTTGGGAGGGGGCAGCCTGGAGAGTCTGCCTGGTGTTCAGTTCTCAGCTTTCACTGCCTTGCCCCAGACCCGTGGCTTCCAGAACAAGAAGGTGCCCCATCATGCCATTTTCTGCCGAGCATTTTTAGAATCTTCCTGGGATGTGCCATTGACATTTTTCTTTGTCAGAGTTGCCTTCCCAGGGGGACAGGTCTGTGGGGCTGTCTCCCCCAGGGACCATGACGGGGGTCTGAGTCCTCTGAATGGGTACAGCTGCTAAAGATGCCCAGTTAGTTCCACAACAGGGACCCATCTTGTTCAGCAGCATGTCCTCCAACACCCATGGTGACCTGGTCAGGGACAGTTGTTCTATCTGAATGAAGGAGGAAATGAATAAGTGAAGGATGGAGAGAGCCGGTCAGGCCCTGCAACTCAAGTCAGGCACATCATTTACTAACTGGGAAAAGGGCTCCCATAGGTTCAAGAAGGACAGTGTTTAATCATAACTAGGGGCTTGCAAGGGACATAGGCTTAGATGGAAACCAACTTTTTTAAGGTTTGCAGTACCATGTGGATGGCATGCATTACAACAAAAGGACACTGAGAGCTGGACACAATTCTAAGCATCTTGTACCTATTTAATTGCTCAAACCATGGAGAAGCCAGGGCTCAGCAGTGAAACAGCAGGTCCTTGAGCTTGTGTGTGAGGAAACCATCTGAGTGCCTAGGCACACCTAGCCATGCTCAGAGCCACGTGTTGGCACAGCACCCCTCTCCAGCTGCTCATCCACTGGGATAAATGAAGGCCAGCAAGTGGATCTGAACTGAGCTCAAGGTAGAGTCACATCCTGCAGTCCCAGAGGTGCCCCATGCCAACCCTGATATCTGCCCCTGCCACCCTTGGCCATTGATGAGGGCTGTCCACCTGTGAGTGCTGGTGAACCACTCTGGGCTGTGCACAACTGCAGTTCTCCCCAGAACCGACTTGATGGATCTGCTTTATGGGGGCCTTAATCCATGCTGACTTGAGGTGGGGGACAATATATAATTACTGTCCTTCTGTTTTGAACCTGACAAGATTCGGCTTCCGAGGAAGAACTGGGACTCTGTGATGATCCCTCAGGAGGGATTTACTGAGCAACTACTACATGCAGGAGTCCCACCAGCAGGCAGGTGTTACAGGGACCCTTGAGCTGGGCCCTGTGAGCCCCACCACAGATAGAACCTTCTCCAGCAGTTTCCATTGCAGGGATTCTTGAAAAGATTGGGATACTCTTGCTTTTTCAGTGATTTTACTCATGCATGCACACACACACACACACAAAAAAAAAAGTCACAAATTACTGTAACTTGTCCTCACCGTTTTCTTATAATGTTTGCATTGCATTTTGAGACACATCTGTTTTGCTCATTTGCTCTGATGACTTAAACTCTAACAAGGAGGCCTTGCAGCCTCCTAGCTGAAGGAGTAGAACCTTCTAGAGATGTACGCATTGTACTTTTGCTGTTTGCTTTACCCTTTCAAAGCCCCAAGCTTTGAGGAAAGGAGGCACGCTGACAGGAAGGGGGGGCCCTCACAGGCCGAGGATGAGACCCAGCGGGGAAGTCCCAGCCAGCCCCCTTGCCAGCATGAGGGTCCCTTCCCAGCCCAGGCCAGCAGCCACACGGGGTCAGGGTCCCAACCAGCTCCATCCCGACCCAGCAGCCCCACAACCATGACGGTCCCCAGCCAGTGTAGCTCGGCCCCTCTGGACTGCTCCTCAGGGTGGTACAGATCATAGACAATAAAATATCAAAGCGGAAAGAGGAGCTGGTTTTTTTCATTCACCCTTTCACCAAAGCAGCTAATAAGAATTATGAAACAATGTAACAATTTAGTAATTAGATCCAGGACACACGGTCTTTGTTAGGACAATGATCACTTTTCAGTAATACGAGAAAACCGTGAATCTTAGAGAAATCCTCTATAATTTCATTAAGGCCAGCGTCTTCCTAGAGCTGCAGCTGCTGAGGCGGGACGTGTGAGAAGCCGATTACAGGGGGTCCGAGTTCAGAAGGGCTCCGGCCACCCCTGCCCTATAGGACCTAAGGCACTTCTTGTTTTCTCCCCCTGTTGTTTTGAGAAATACGACAGAGTTCCCAAATGTGCTGATTTTATTAGGCCCCGTGGTGGCTGAGCAGGTCAGAGCCCATAAATGTTTTCCATTATCCCCCTCCATGCAGAGGGCTTTTTAATTCTTTTATTTCAGCTGCTTTGGGGTCATTGGACCATCCATTCATTCTTAGATTCCATGAAGCTAAATTACTTTAATTTAGCTTGAACTTAAATTAGAAGATGTGCCCATAGTAAAGCACAGAAGAAGCTGGGAAAGACTTGGTCTCCAGCTTGGGTGACACAACCTGTCACCTCTAACCCCAGCTCCCATCCTAGAGGGAGCTGTGCCCAACTCTTCTTGAGGCTCCTTTCCCCTCCCCACAGTCCATCCTCCACTGGCAGGGGGAGATCTTTCCCAAATGGAAGCCGGACATGCCCCACAATCCCTGCTTGGTCCTCAGTGTTGGAACCAATGCCCCACAGAACCCCTGGGCTCCTGACAGGGCTGCCCAGCCCTGTGTCATCCCGCCTGGTTCCTCCCTCCACATCCTTGGAGGTGGTCACTCTGTCTCTCTGATGATGGGCCACCCCTCAAGCCACTAGGCTCCTGTATTAGCTGTTCTCGGCTCTCCTGCTCCAGTGTCACCTCCTGGGCAGCCTCTAGGGCTGCCTGCCACAGCACCATCTCGTTGCTTTTGGCTTTTGGGCAACCTCAGGTGCTGCAGCAGTGTCCCTGTGGCCTTCCCAGTCCACCTGTCTCCTCCACAACAGCCTTGCCTTCTTAGTCAAGGCCATCAGCCCTTGTCAGAAGGTGCCAACACAGAGGACGCTGTGTGCAAGTGGACAGCCGCCCAGGAAGTGTAGGAGGTGACGAGTGGCTAGTCCAAGGGGCACTGGTACAGGTGGGTCAGGGCTGTGCCACAAGGGAACTGATACATCCCTGGGCCCTTGGGGAAAGAATGCTCAGTGGGAATGTGGAGGCAGGAGGGAGACCCATGGCTTTGCCTTCTGTCTGCCCTCCCGTGTCCGATGCCTCTATTGGCCAAATTCAATCCAAGGTCAGAGGGTGACTGTCCCATATGGCAGCCTCTGGAGTCAAGGGTGGGGTGAGACTCTGTAGAGAACTCACACAGAGAGAGAGATCACCAGGCAGAGAAAGACTGGAAACTTTGTGGGCCTCAGTGAGCATCCTGGGTTGAGTGTTTGCTGTGGCCAGCCACAGGCCTGGAGCTCTGGTCCTAAGGTCCCAAATCCTTGTCACCTCCCTACAAGGTGAACATAGATCAGCCCGGCTCTCTGGATGCAGAACTAGTGCCTTGGAGAAGTCAAGTCACTTTTGAGGTCTCTGAGCGGCAGCTGGCAGACCCCCTCAGGTTATTCTCCTGCTTGCTTCTCAGGGGTCTGGGCAGGTGTCCGGACCAGTGCAGGAGATGGCCTGCAGTGGGTGTCATAGGTGCACGCTTGCTTACAGATGGAGCAACAGTGGGTGTTACAGGTCACCAGAAGAGCGGGCTCACCAGGCATAGCCCAGATTCAAGCAGTATCATGGAACTCCAGAGCCTCAGGGTCCTGGTGAGGCCCTCCTCTGGGCCCCTGACTGTAGGCCACTCCCATCAGGGGAAAGGGGCTCTTCCTGCTCTATCTCCAGCCACTTGCTCTCTTTCTTCCTCAGTGTCCAGGCTTTGCAGCAGTTGGCAGTCAACATGGACACATCTGCAGCAATTGTACACCATGTCCAAGATCATCTGACTTTCGGGAAATCTAAGGACAAAGGCTAGGGCCCCTGGCCCTCCTCCAGTCTCCCAACCCCACAGATCAGCAGGCAGGGACCCCTGGAGGCTCCTGTTTCTCAAGGTCACCCAGTTCACTGCTGCAGAGCCCCGCCAAGAGCAGAGGTCTTCCCGGCCAGGCACACCCTGCCAAGTCACAAAGACTTTACTGTATATATTCCAGACAGAGTAGGAAGAAATTCAGGTTTTTCCATCCTGACAAAGTACTGTGGGTTATTTGCAAGAAGTCTGGGAAATTCCAGAAGTCTGTTTTCAAAAGACGCCCACTTGGCTGCCCAGCATCTTAGAATAATCCTTTGTTCAGGTATGGAGGGCATGTGTCCTGTTGAAACTTCCAGACTCAACACTCAACTTCTGGGGGAGAGACAGCGGGAGATTCAGCAAGTGTAAGACCCCAAATCCCACTGCCCTTCCATTGTCCCCCAAGATACCTGAGGCTGGCCCCATGGACCAGGCTTCCCAAGTCACCTGCCCAAATCCAGCACCCAGTGTGAGTTGGCATGTCCCATAGCACCAGTGTCTGTTTTGCATCACTTTAATTTTAGTTTTCTCAAGTTCCGCAGCCCCACTTCTCCCCTCTAATGTGCCTTGGCCCTGCATGTAAACTCTGAGATCAAGTCCAAATTCCAGCTCAGGGATGTAAATGGCCCGTGTGATTTGAACGAGAGAGGAGACCCATGGCTGGTTGTTTTTCCTGGATTCCGAGTCACAGGTGGCTCCGCCAAGTGATTGGATTGGACTCTTTGAGGAGTCTATCCTGGCTTCTGTGCTGAGAGCACACAGGGCAGGACCACAAGGAGAAGCTGGTACCCTGCTGAAGCAAAGTTGTTAGTTGTGCCTAGAAATGATTTATAAAGGCACAGAAGGGAATTCTTAAAATAAACAGTGGAAGAAAACCTGAAACTCAAATCCTTTCCTCCCAAATAATTTAGACTAAAATGGGGATCAACACATGAAATATTTAAAAAGATAGCTATGGAAGAGCGTTTTAAACATGTAATTATAATGTCACTCTAAGTTTTATAACATAGATATAATTACTCCATTCCCAAAAGTATTTTTTGTTCTTTTATGAGACAATTTTTACTTAAAACATCTTAAATACAGAAAAGTTCAAAGACTAATAAAACAAACACCAATGAACCCAAAGCCCAAACATGACAGCTGTTAACGTTTCTTCATATTGCTCCAAGTTTTATTTTTTAACTAAATAGAATTTCAGATCAAGAGAATTTTATGCTATGTATTTGCTACCTTTGGACCTCCACTTGGAAACATCCTCTGCCATGAACTTAGGTACCTTTCATACGGACATTATATTCCAAGATAAATGGCCTGCTAATCAACACTTTGGGCTCTGTAGAGTGCTGTCGTTTTCACACAGAGCACCCACAGATGACGTGCAAACACTTGGGCTCGCATCCTGCCAACAAAACTTTATTTATGAAGTGGTGGTGGACATACTGTTCCTATGGCAGGGTTTCATGTTGTGTGTGCATTTCAGTTTATATCAATGGGGCTGTAGTTTATTCATTTTAACTTCTGGAATTCTCTCCTATCCAATATCTCATTTTAGCTGGTTCTTTATTAATGAGCCTATAGATTTCCATTCTTATTTCTTAAAGACCTTCAATGTGACCAATCAGGCTGGCTGGACTCCACATAACCTCCTTAGATCTAAACCACCCCATGGACTCAGGGATGGATGGTCCCTGGTAAATTCAGGCTTTGGAGGACATGGGGGCGATAAGGTGAGCTTGCTCTTAAGGGGCATCTTCTCCTGGTGCCACCTGATTACAAGGGCTCAAGTTTCACCCTCAGTTACCGGATCTCCTTTTCCCTTTTCTTCTTTGAGCACTAGGGAGAGTGCACACCCCAAATAGGTAGGTCTTGGCAGAGAATTGGGGATTTCAAACTCAGTCACCTACAAAGGTCGGGCAGGGTGACGTGGCCAGAGCCTAGACCCTAGGCGAGGAATGGCCATGAGCTGGGTGACCAGGGAGCATGTGCCTGTCCAGCTGTGCTGAGCAGTGTACCACTGGGGTATGCTGTGACTGCAGGAGCCACCAACTTTCTGAAAGGTTGTGTCTGGGTTGTAATCTAAATTCTCCCAGTATTCCAATGCAGGTCACTCTGGGGTAGAAAGAGAGGGAGAGGGGGAGGCCTCTTCTGCATGCTATGAAACAGACCCGGCCAGTCCCAGCCTCTGGAGAAGTCTCGACCCCCTGGCTTAACCATCCCGTTGGGCGGGTCAGCTGGCCTCAGAGATGTCTCCTGTGCCCGTCTCTGCCTGAGGCTTCTCAGGTACTGACCTGCTCACTATGATATTCTGGAACAGGCAGAAAGGAAGGCGTCACTACCAGCATCCTACAAAACCTCTGAAGGTCATGTACAAACCTGTCTTTTCTCCCCGTGAGACCCCTCGGCTTCGATTGAGGGCATGTGGTGCTTAGCATCCACGTGCGCTGTTGATGGGAACTGAATTCCTCCGCCAGTTCCACTGGGACATGTCCCCCAAGCACGCTGAGTGCGTGACTTGTTAGGCATCCAAGAATGACACTCCATAGCTTTCTTTTAAGACATTTATGACAGCAAGGCCTGCCCTTTCCCCAACCTCCAATAAATCACTTCTTTTCTTCCCACTCCTCTTCAACTGGGAGAAGTTTTTTGCAATAGTTTCCCATCATTTCCCCTTCTTTATTTTTGATTTCATTAGCGTCCCTGCCAGCGGCACAGCCCAGTGATCCTCCAGACTTTCATGAGCATCATTTTACATATTTCATTTAAGATCCCCCTCCAAAAAAACCTAAACAAATCAAAGACCTCATAGCACCCCAGGCTTTCCAGTGGACAGAGGGGTACTGGGTGCACTTCCTGGCTGCTCTGAGGTCTTCTTGAAGAGGCAGGGGCTGTCTTGGGGTGAACCTGTGCAGAAAAGCCTGAAACATCTCCTTTTCCTCAAGACTGACCAGAATAGTTTCTTCCAAGGATCCTGGATATGTGGCCCAAGCAGGAGGGTCAGCCAATGCTCAGAGGGACCAGGTGGACTCACCACAGGATAATTATAACCCAATGTTAGAAAAATAGAAACTGGAAAGCCTCACAGCCTCAATGGGCAAACTAAGCTTTGCTTCCCACCATGGCAACCCTCCCCTGCCAGAACCTCTTCTCCACCCATCCTCACCTCCTCTCTGCCAGAGGCCCTTCCAGGGTCCACACAGACCAGACAAACCAGAATGCACACTCAGCACAGAAACGCACTTCCAGAATGGCCTCTGGAGTCTAACGCTGACCCAGAAGAGCTTTTTCCCCTGGTCTGGGACAGGGGAGAGAAAAAGGTGGGACAGGAAGAGAGCACAGGGTCTGAGCAGGTGGCTTCCCTCCTGAGTTCTGCTGTGCGCACGCCCCAGGATTGGGAGTCCTTGGCTCCAACGGGCTAGGAGAGGGGGTTCTCTCAGTCGATCTGGGGCATCACCCCTGAGGCATTAAGGAGGGCACAGGCCTCAGAGCAGGTACACCCCTCTCCAGTGGAGTCCTATGGCCTTGCGCAGTCCAAGACCTGAGCCTCAGCCCTGTCCCTGAGGCCACACTACAGCCTGGGGAAAGTCTTTTATTCCACTCACCAGTCTTCAGCTTCCTTATCCTACAATGAAGACTCTTAGGGTCCACCTGGAAGGGAACTTGTGGGCAGTGTGCTGCCTCAGTGACAAGAGTGGATCTGGCCACCACCCCAGGAGAGCTTCGGCATCAAAATGCACTGCTGGAGGCCTCACAATACCTGACTCAAATTGTAAACTCCACAGCTGTTGCAACAGACACATGGTACTGCACAGAAACAGACACAGGAGCAGTGGTGCAGACATACGACACAAGTCAAGCCCATGCACCTACTGTGGTCTGATACTTGATAAAGGTGCCAAAAAACATGCATTGGAGAAAAAAATTTTGTAAGAAATAGTGCTGGGACAATAGGATATCTACATGTAGAAGAATGAAACTAGACCCTTATCTCACTCAGCACAAAACTCAACTCAAAATGGATCAAAGAAACTGCATCTCCTAGGAGACAATGTAGGGTCAACACTCTAGCATACAGGCACAGGCAACAACTTTCTTAATAGGACCCCTAAAGCTCGAGAAATAGTACCAAGAGTTAATAAATGGGACCAAATTAAAAATTTCTGCACAGCAAAGGAAACAATTAGGAATGGGAAGAGGGAACCTACAGAATGGGAGAAAAAATCTTTGCTAGCTACTCTTCTGACAGAGGATTAGTATTAGAGTACATAAAGATACACAACAAAACTTTACACCAAAAAATTAAATAACCCAATTAATAAATGGGCAAATAGAATGAAGCAGACACTCCTCAGAAGAAATACAAATGGCCAACAAATCTATGAAAAAAATGTTCAACATGATTAGCAATTAAGGAAGTGCAAATCAAAACTACACTGAGATTTCATCTCATTCCAGTTAGAATCTCAGCCATCAAGAATACAAACAATAATAAACACTGGAGAGGATGAGAAGAAAAAGAACACTTTTATACTATTGGTGGGACTGTCTCTATGATGGAAATCAGTTTGGAGGCTCCTCAAAAGACCAGGCATGGAACTCCCATATGAGTCAGCTCTACCACTCCTTGATATTTATCCTAAAGAATTAAAGTCACCATGCTGCTGTGATACATGCACATCCATGTTTATAGCAGCATGAATAGTAATAGCCAAACTATGAAACCAGCCTAGGTGTCCATCAATGGATGAATGGATAAAGAAAACATGGTATACATACACAATGGACTTTCATTCAGCCATAAAGAAAAATGAAATTATGTCATTTACATGAAAATGAATGAAACTTGAGAACATTATGCTAAGTGAAATAAACCAAACTCAAAAGATTGAGGGTTGTACATTTTCTCTCATACGTGGAAGCTAGAGAGGAAAAAGAAAAGAAAGGTAATGGGGGGAGGTCCCATGAAAACTGAAGCAGATCAGTAGAGGAAAGTGCTAGGGGAGGAGCGTGGGGAGGGAAAAGGGAAATACTGGGGAGTGACACTGGCCTAATTATAATATATAATTATATTATATTATAATTATAATTATATAATTATATTTTATGCATGTACCAATGTGTAACATTGAATCCCATCATTATGTACAACTACAATGCACCAATAAAAAATGTGGAAAGAGAAGATTTGTGGCTTTACTCTTAGAACAGGGCACTATGACTCCCCTGTCACAGCACGGGACACAGCATGGGCGCCACCTGGGAAACAGACCCAGGGGACAGACTGCTTGCTGAGCACAGTGAAGGTGGCCTTGAGGAGGTCCCGACAGACTGTCCCTAGGCCTTCTCTCAAGCAGCCCAAACTGAGTTGCATGAGCAGTAAGATGGAGATTGCTCACCCACAAAAAAGCCTGATGTCGTGGCAGGAATCCATGATGGGGGAAGATGGGAGAAGAGTGTGTGAAGCTTCCCCCAACCCCAGGCTCATCTTGGCCCTTGCTCGCTCATCTGCCTTCTGTAGCTCTCACTGTCTGCTGGACACAGCCTGAGCACCTGAGGGGCTGCGGGGTGCTTGGTGTGTAGCAGGCACTCTGCAGATATGTGGGAAGTGTTGAGGAAAAGATGTCCTCGGTCTCCTCAAGGCCTCCACCATCTGCTCAAACTTGCCTCTACTTCCTCAGTGCCACCTGCCTGCTGGCCTTTTCAGAGCACCCCGGGGCCCTTGCCCCACACCAACACAGGTCCAAATTGGCAGTAGAAGCCTCTCTCCTGAGAGCCAAAAGCAGGTTACCCAGCTCCTTTCCCTGGGATGAATTCTGGTCTTGGATGAATTATGGTGCGTGATTCTGCAGTCCCCAGATACATGACCTCCACCCCAGTGCAGACCCCACCTTAGACTTCCAAGACAATACCCACCCCAGACACAGTAAGGTCTTCTGACACTTCTCAAAATATACCCCTTACTGTCCCCTCTGTAAGTGTCCTTCCTGGGGACCTCTGGAAGCAGGAGCCTCTTCAATGGACACAGTCATTGCTTCCTCCTTCTCTTTCTTCCCTACATCGGTTCATGAGATTGTCCTTTCATCCCCCATTAGTTCCCCAGTTCTCTGCCATCCTGGTGACATCTTGAGCACCTGGAAGCCCATAGGTCAAGATCAAACTACCTTTAGGAGCCCTGGTGTTTCCCAGGCCTATGGCAGGAGGAACACTAAAACCCAAAACCAGCAGCAACAAGGGCAGGAGGAGCCCAGGGAGCCAGAGAAGGCTCTGCAGGAGGGTCATCACCTCCAGGGGACTGAGATCTGCCACTTCTCAGCCTCTAAAACCACCTGCAGAGCATTCCACAGGAAAGGAGTCTTGACAGACTGCCGAGGAGAGGCAACACCTCAATACTGCATGATTTTTACTCTTAAATGTGCACATCCTTTGGGGATAATACAGGCAATTTCTGAAACACAACCATAGCAATAAATTTCTTATAAGAACTTACTGTTAGATTAATCATTTTGTTGTTCAGCTATTATTGTTTTAGATTAAAAATAAAATAGACCATTTGCTGAGGTAAATTCCAGAGTGAGCACATAAAGATGGGCAGCCAGCTAGACATATTGGTCAGGGAAACTGGCAGGCAGGGTTCAAGATAGTGGCACCAGGCAGGAGGGACAAGCACACTTGGTTGAGCCCTTACTATCTACCCCTAACCCTGGGCTCTGAACAGTCTCAGAGCTGTCTGGCATGAGACTTTTTAGTTAGTAAAGGAGAAATTTGAAAAGCCTGGCCCATGAAGGCAGGTAACCATGGTCTCTGGGGAGCTAGTGCCTCTGGGTCCCCACTGGACAAGGACAGTGTCCATTTCTAATGTTGACTCCTCCAGCCCTTCAGGATTCTGGAGACAGGCCTAGGGATAGGGGGGTTCCAGTTTCAGGCTGGCAAACACAATGCTCCTTCAGGGGCCCTCTCCGGTGTCTCATGGCTTCCTGATATCTTTGAGCATTATGCCAACACATCACCTTGAAAATTCAAAGAGCACCAAGCCACTGCAGACATGGAAGGAAACTTCAAAATGCCAAGGAAAGAAGCCAGTCCGAGAAGACTGTGTGAAGCACAGCTCCAACACCATGACAGTCTGGAAAATTCGAAATCAGTGGCCAAAGGTCCATGGTTACCCATGGTGGGGGCTGAATGAACAGATGGAAGAGGGGTCACTTTAGGACAGTGAAACTGCTTCATAGGGCACTATCCTAGTGGATACAGTACATTAGACATTTGTCCAAATCTACAGAATGTCCAACACCAAGAGTGAACTTAATGTTAACCACAGGCTTCAGCTGAAACAGGGTATCAGTATTGGTGGGTCAACTGCAGCAAAGGGGCCCCTGAAGCAAGCTCGTAATGCTGGGGAGAGGGAGGGGCTGTGGGCACATAGGGGACTCTGCACTTCCTGTTCATTTTTCTCTAAATGTCCAGCTGCTCTGAAAATTCAAGTCTTCAGGAAGGTGCCACCATTGAGCTGGAGTTGTGGACCTCCCAGGTAGCCAAGTCATCCAGGATGATAGTAGACTTGCACCAGGGACTTAAAAGCTGTGTTAAACATCTTTAAAAATCCCCCATGATTTTCCCTGTGTGAAATATATTTAAGTGTTGAAATTTGCAACCCCCTGCCCCTCATCTGCCACCTTCCTGGCCATGGTAAATCTCCTGTAATAGCCACTCTAACTGAGCTTTCGTCCCTTTCTGGGTTTGAATTTACAGTTTAAGAATTTGCTTTCTAGGGATCTGGTAGGTTTCTCTATGACTCTTTTAATGTTTTACTCATAGCCTATAGTAAGCAGGGATTTGCTCTGAAACCCAAGAATCCCAAGAACAGGTAGAATTGTCCATGGTGAGAAGTCTTAAGAGTTCTGCAGGAGGGGTGAACAGGAACATTCTGGATGCCAGAAATATGGAGTCTGGAAAAGGGTCCCAAAAGTGCCCATGTCCTAAACCTGGTGCCATGTGACCTTACATAGCAGCAGGACTCTGCAGATGTGACAAAGGGGAATAGAGAGAGCTAGATTTCAGGAGCTGCCTGGCTGTCTGTGAGGACCGTGATGGAGGACAGCTGACCAGGGCAGCGGGTGGCCCTGGGAGTTGGAGAGACATGGAACCTGCTTTCCCTGGAGTCTCCAGAAGGAGCCTGGTCCTATTGGTGCCTCAGTTTGAGACCTTCTGACCTCTAAAACTGTAAAAGAATAAGACTGTGTTGTTTTGAGCCACTGTGCTTTTTTATGGTCATTTGTGACAGCGACATTAGGAACTGAACACGGTGTGTCTACATGTAAGAACCTACTGAGGTCCACACTTGAGGCTGTGCCTCCAGCCGCCTGTGGTGGGCTCCATCTGTACACCTCAGACACTAGGGTCCAGATCATATTCTGTGGTGGCGCCATTCCGACCCATGCCTGGCACGCCTACCCCAGCTCAGCTGCGACCACCTGAGTTGTCCCCAGACAGAACCCATGTTCTCTGAAGGACAAAACGGGCTTTTGGTTAAGAACCACTCCCTCGTGAGTATTATGCTTCAATGTGAAAAAGTTTAATAAACTCCATGCAAAGTAAAGTAAAATAAAATAAACCTTTGGTTCTGCCCTAAGCAGAGCCACCGTCAACATGCTGCGGGGAAACATCCTGAGAACACACTGGCTTTCCTGTGTCTGGGGTGCACGTGGATGGCAGCTACCAGGAGGACGTGCCAGCCTCTGAAACAGCCTTCAGGGGCCTGGGTTGAGGTGCCCACAGGGGTGGAATGGTGAAGGGGCCCCTCAGCCTCTCAGCCAGGACCCCACCTCCCTCCCCATGTGCTAAGTGGAACCACATGATACGGGCAGAAGCCCCCCTGGGGCTGCTGAAACCAGAACCCTCTGGAGTGAGGCTAATTGAGTCTGGGCTGGGTGTGAGGCACTCGGGAGCCCTTGAAAGTTCCCAGGTGACAGGTTGGAGGCACAGAGCCGGGTGGCTGATTAGCTGGAAGGAAAACAGGGGTGAGATGGGACAGCTCTGGTAAACACAACGTCCCTGCTGTCAGTTTCCCTCGGATCCCACACACATGGCTCTCACCCCCAGGCCCAGACCAATTTTCAGGAAATCTACCTTCCCCAATTACCTAATTGCTGCTAAATGACATTTAAAGAGCTCCATGAGGCCAGGCTGGGCTGTCCTGGAGTTAATTTTGCCTGCCCTGCTGGGGTCTCCCCCCTTTTGCAGGATGGAGCTGTGCCCTCAGGCCCTCAGGAGGAGGAAGGGATGGCAGTGTGGCTGACTTGGCGCAGACACCAGTGCCCCCCCACAACTTGGCTCATTCCCACTTGATGGGGGGATATCCACGGGGTCACCTGGGAATTCAGAGGGGCACCGACGCCCAAGAGGCTGGAAACTCGGAGATAGAACACTTGATGCTTTGGGTGACAGCCCTTGGGAACAGGGATGGCCTGTTTCTAGAACTTTCTGACCCTTCTCCAAAGCAGCTCAAGATGGCACTAGAGTGCTTTCCTGAGTTGCCAGCGGCCAGACTCTTAAGGGGAGATCAACCCTCCTCTGGTTTTTGAGGGCAACAGAACTTTTTTCCAGGGTTCAGAGAGTGATCACAGGGCTGAAGAGAGGACTGTGGCCCCCGATCATGCTACATCAAGGGTCTTGGTCCTTTTTTCATTAGGTGTGAGCGGGGTCCATCTTCACACACCCCAGGCTGGCAGAGGCTGTGAGGACACAGTGACCCCTTCAGCTTTGCTTCCAGACACTTTGACCCTTCATGAACTGAAATGTTCTATCCCTCTTAAAGGGGCCTGGCTGGGAGCTTAGGGGTTGGGATCTGGGGCCAGGTTCTTATGGGGTATGACCACAGTGGCTGGCGGTCACAGTGTTTGCCCAGGACTCCATTTCTCTTACTCCTTCCAGCCTGAGATTAGATGTACAGAACAGCCCAGCTGCTGGGCAAGATATTCAACAGATTGTGGTCACTGTCCAACTTAGTGGAATCAAGGAAAAATGAGACCTTCACGATTATGAAGCCTGCTGTACCCTTGGCAGCCTGGTGTATGACCATGGGATCCAGCCCCACAGGCCTGTGGACCAGCTGATGTCCACCTGGGCTCCTGGGTACCCTCTGAATCTCTCACCCAGACCCTGGCAAGACAGCAACAGCTTCATCATCTGCAGTCATCTGGCCAAGTCCTGTCTGGTGGGAAAGGAGAAGGGAAGAAATGTGCTCTACCAAAATGTTTATTATTCAGACTTCTTGGATTATTAAATGTTAAAATATATGAAAATGCAGATGTTGATCTTTTTGTAATCCAAGTATGTGAGGTTTAGGCAAAAAGCCTTCATGGAGTTTGGCATCAGCTCTCGGGACATTCATTCTGCAGGGTGGGTTTCTCCTGACCGTGGCTTTTGACAGTTTTCCCAGAACCTTTAATTCAGGGAGGCAAGAGGTCCCGGCACTGGGTGCTGTAGATCCAGCCTTAGTATAAGGGGTGTCCCTAACCAGGCCTTCACAGGGTAGTCTCTGGCCCATGTGGAGAAACTGGGTGGTACCTGGCTGAGACTCCACACTCCAGCAAAGATGAGAAGAAGCCCAGGGCTGGGGTCCAGTGAGACTCACCGACTGCCTCAGGATGTGTCCCCGAGAAAGCCACCTAACCTCCCCTGTCAGTCTCCTCATCTGTGCAGTGGGGCTGAAGATGCCTTCCTTGCCTCAGAGATCAGCAACCTCCCCCAACTGGAGACCAGCAGCACCCCAGGTCTGCAGACACCACCAGGCATCCCGGCCCTGCTGGAACAGGGCTGGTGAGGACTCGGCAAGCAGGCAGGGCAGACTCTCAAAAAAGTGCCTTCATGGGAGTGTGAGCCTCTAGAAATGCACCTGGAAGTGAGAGCACAAAGGAGATCTAGCCCAGGGGTGGCTGAGATTCAGAAACCGTCTAGATGCTGCTCTGTTCTGCTCATGGCGGTCTGGCTCGTGCTTTCTATGTGGCTCTAGAATCACCTCAGTCCCAGCTGCTCTCTGGTTCCTGTTTGCACTCAGTGTCCAACATGCCTGAGGTGCTAGGTCATGAAGCTGACAACTGATTCCCAAGGTCCCTGTGCAAAGCTGCTCCCCCTGTGCAGAGGTGAGGCTTCTGATGATTTGACCAGCTGCATCACGGGCCCTGGTCTCTCCCTGTGCTCATCTGCATTGGGGCAGCCTCCTCTCTGAGTACCAGTTGGCTTCTGGAGAGCTGAAGGCCTCCTCCTCCAGACTGGATGATGAGGCCTCAGCACACTGGAGTCTCCTCAAGGCCCAGGTTCTGTCCAAGAGAGCTGGACCGCCATTTGCAAAGCCTTTGTCAGTCCAGGTGAAACACAACCTCCTTTTGCAATATTATCTAGGAGCAGAATGCTCCCCATGTTGGGATCCTCAAACCTCCTTCCTTCCTTCCTTCCCTTTTTAAAACAAGTTATTTGTTCTGAGGTTGATTGGGCTCAGCCGGGTGATTCGCTCGTGAGGTCGCTCTTGGCTTGGCAGTTAGATGGTGGATGGGGCCAGAGTTGGTCATCTTAAAGAGTTCCTTACAACCAGCCCAGTCATCTCAAAGGCATGTGCAGGGGTTGGCACTGACCATAAACTAGGACTTCAGCTGAGCTACCCATGGCTTGCCAGGAGGCCTCTCCCGCTGGGTCTGCTGGTCTTCCTTGCAGCGTGATGCATGTGATTTGCCCCTTTTGAAGGTCATGCTGAGGTCTAGTTTCCCAGTATAATAGTGTTGAATAACAGCAGGTCTTTAAGAGCTGAGGGTTCATGGATGAGGGCTGGGTCAGAGGGTCCTCACTTTTGGAAAAAGCCACTCTCCACGGGCCTTGGAAGAGGCAAAGTTGGTGGTAAAGGGCTCAGAGAGCACTTTCACTGGAAGGATCCAAAGTGGGAGGTGAACACAGGTGCCAAGAAACCATGGTGGGCTGGGCAGCGAGAAAGGAGGAGGGCAGCAGTGAGGGGGAGAAACAGAAGACTTCCTGGCTACTCCCTCTGCTCCAAGGCTCTGTCATGTTTGGTAAATGCACTTGCGGACAGGACTCCGTGGCCACTCCAGGAGGGCAGCAGCACCCATCACCCATTTGGTGATCACCTTAGAGGTTGGAATATGAAGTCCCAGATGGAGCCACAGTTTGTAATCCGTGTCCTCCCTGGGAAAGTTGCGAGATCTGGCAATGCTGGCCCGGTCCGGATGGTAGGAGTGGGGGAGCCAACAACAGCCGGGCCACCTCGGGTCCTGGGGCCTAGGTCCAGCACGGGCCCTGAATCCAAGCAACAGGGGAAGGGTTGCTGATTTCCCCACAAACAATGGGGAGTCTGTCATGACACGACACTTGGTGGTGTCAATCCCATCCTAATTCCAAAGCAAATAAATGAACTGGGAGTCATCAAGTGATGGCCAGGAAGACATGGGGACTGATGAAGGGGCCAGACTGGCCTGTTGCAGCTACCGCAGCCCAAACACGGGGTGAAAACAGCATCAGCCTCCTCAGGGCAGTTCTTTTGCTGAACCAACTACAATTTTTCTTGGCATTTTTTTCTAGATCATTCTTGATGGACACTCATGATCTCTCAAAAGCCACCTGTTAAGTCTACTTTCAAAAGTCAGCATCCCTTTTGTCTCTCATTTTGCTCCCCTTTTTCCTCTCTTCCCTCTCTGTCATTGAAAGGATTTGAAAATGGATATTGTAGGTTTTTAAAAATTTTTATTTTAATGTCTGCATCTCAATGGTGAGAGATTAATTTTAGAAAATAGCAGCTCCCCACCCATCATTTCATAAAGATACTATTTGGCATTTATAACCAAACGTGTGCCAACGAAACCCAACCCGCTCAAGAAATGTACATGGTGGATCACTGGGGAGGCTCCTTGGGTGGATGTTGCTCCATCGATCCTTTTCTGCTGGAGGCCCACCTCTGTCTTCTGTTTCCTCTCCTTCCACCCACTCCTCCCTACCAAGGTCGTAGGGGTTTGGAGTCAGAAGGCTCACCTCTAGACAGGGTGGGTACTCAACAGGCTCATTGGGGCGGGAGGGGAAACTCGACCAGAGCCCATCCAGCTTCTCTTTCCCCAGGCTGCCACCCTAATTCATTCCCTCATTGTTTCTTGCTGACAGTGAAAAATTGTGACCTTTTTTTATTTTGTTCTTATTGACAGAAAAGGATGAATCTGCCTAAATAGAAAATAAGATTTACCGTGAACATCTCACGCTGCTCGGAAAAGGTGAAGCGAGGAAGACCTTTCCAATCCAAGCCTTTGACGAGCTCCTGTCACAGTGCATTGTCACTTAAGCCAGCTCTGAGCACCATGGTGCCCTGGACCCGAACAACGGGCATCATCACCAAGCTCTGAAACAACCCTGGATTTCTGAATCTCTATGTCCATGATTCAGCTGGGACCATCAGAGTGTGGCCAATAGAACATTCCCTCTCGGGGATGAATAAATGCTCAAACACTAGACAGGAGGCAGAAAAAAGAAACTTTTATGGAATTCATCACAACTCAGTTTAACCCCACTCAAATCAACTCAGGATCTTAACTCAATGCTCTTCTTTTCCCCTTTTTCTTTTCTCCTGATTTTTCCTTATTTATTTATTTTCTCATCTTGAAGACATAGAACAATTCTCAGGCCAGAATTGTGGGTTGTGCCAAGCAGGGGGAGTCAAAGCTCCAGAGAACTCCTGTGCCCGGGAGAGAGGCCTTGAGGTCCAGAGGCGAGGCTTGCACGGGCAGCCAGCACATCTTCATTCCCAGTGTTGAGAGAAGAAAGGCCATCCAGCTGCAGGTCTGCCAGCACTCTGGGAAACCTGCTCTCCAGTGCTCTCGGCTGTTGGATAGATTTGGAATCAGAGGAAGGACAGGACTGCCCACAGGCCACTGAGGAAGACGCACTCTCTAGCTCTACGCTGAGGCCAGGACAGCCTGCCCCCAGGTAGATGGTCAGGCCCCACTTTCTGCATCTAAGAAGTATAGGGTTTGGAACAGGAGTTCAGACCATCCCCCTCTTGGCCTTGAACTTGGCTGAGGTCACATGGTAGTGAGCAGGAGAACTAAGACTCAAATGCAAGAGATCTTCCTATTTAGGTAGGAGTGGGGGAGCCAACTACTTTGAGGAGTTATTACCTGTGAGGACCCACACTGGCCTTGCTCAGGATGGCTTTCCAGACCCTGAGGGAGGCCTTTCCAGTATTTCCAGAGACCTTGGAAGGCCCGGCATCATCCAGAGCCTCTCCTTCAGTCTGTGGATGAGAGAGGAGGTCTCATTTCTCAAGGTTCCCATGGATTCATGGTTCAGAGCCAGAGAGGTGCCTCATATTCACATTGACGTGTGAAGGGCTGATGTGTCCATTCCCAGCACACAGGGGTGCACATCTAGGACACCTGCCTTGTGGAGGGGCTCCTGCCCATTTCTTCTCGTGTTCCCCAGGCTCAGCCAAGACCAATATGGGTCACAAGCATTTCTCATTTGCAAGTGATTACAGAACTGAAACTTCTAAAAATAAACATTGCAGGATTCATGGCGAATCCAAAACGTCTCCTCCTTGAAAATGATTCTCGAGTGAAACCAAGTGGGAACAATTGTTCTGGGCCATCCGGGGGATGTCGAAGTTGGCAGCTGTTTCGAAGCTTGTTCTTTCTTGTGAACTCTGAAGAGTGGTAATTTGGGAATTATGCATTTCGTATCAATGACTATTACAGAACACAGTTTAGACTATTGTTTTAAATATCATGAGACTGGCTGTTTAAATATTTTATTTCAGACTTGGTGCCAACAGTCCCTACCGTGGACCCAGCTCCTCTCCCTCAAAGACTTCATGAGGAAGTCGAGTTTCTTGAAGCCAACATGTGAGAATCTTGAAAAAACAGCAGGCCGGCCCATAAGCAAGCCCTCAGATTCCTGTCAGCCCTCATGGGAGCAGAAGAGGGGTTCTGAAGGAAACGTCCAAACAAGACGTCTTCGAGAGCTGATACCACCAGGTGGCGACAGAGAGCTGACTTGGCGGACCTCTGGCGGTCTTGTCCACTGTCCATGGACAGGTCAAGTTGGGCATTCATTCAACAAACGTTCACTAAGTACCACCACATGGCTCACATTCTTTTAGCAACTGGAGACATAGCTGTGAACAGAACAGGCATCTCAAGCTGCTCATGAAAGCTGCTGTGGGTAAGGTCTTGTAAACTATGGGAAAGAGACAAGGAAGTCACTGGCCCTGCCCTGGCCTCAAAGAAGCTCACTTAGGAAAACAGCAGGACATAAACACAGGAGTTCAACAGCAGGAGCACAGTTTCCCACATCTGCAGGAGCTCCCCATTTGGGTGACCTCAGAGGTAGCATCCATGATCACCCTTGGGTGGTGGTTGCTTAGTGACAAGGTTCCATCACAGCAGGACTCCCATGCACAGAGCCACTGGGTGCCAGGAACAGTCTTCAACATGCCATATTTCATTCCATCTCCCAGCTCTCTACCACAGGGCATACTTAGATTATGTCTATTTACAGATGGGGACACTGAAGCTGAGAGGTACATTATGTGGTTACATCCCCCTAGTCAGCAAAGGGAGAGCAGAGTTGGACCTTAGTCAACAGCGTGTCCTGTGGGGTGGGCACAGTGTTGGGTATGTTAAGGTAGAGGAGCATGGAGTACCCCTTCAGTCCCTAAGCTCAGGACAGAGGTTAGAGACAACTCCTTTCCTTGGGGTTCCAAGGGAGCTCACTGAGCCTCTGACAGCTGGGCCTCCCGGACCTCTAGGAAGGACTGGCTGAGCCTCTGGAAAAGTCCCTTGAAATGTTGGGAAGGAACCGCCTGCTAGGAAAACAGAAGGAACAATGCACGGAGAGACCCCACAGCCGCCCTTTGGGGAGGGGACATCCTCTGGAGCCTGCCTGGAGCTGGGGCTGGGCCTGCCTGCTGCAGTCTGGCCAGTGACGGCCACTGCACTGCGCAGGCTGCAGTTAGGCGAGCGGCCGCGTGGGCGCGCTGTTGTGCAGCGAGTGAGCGTGCTGCGTGGGCGGCGGCGCCGGGACCGCTGGGGCGCAGAGCGGGTGCCAGGCGGGGGCGAGGGCGCAGCCCCTTCATCCTGCTTCGTGCTTTCCTGTGAGGCTCAGGGGAAAGGTCACGATTGTTATTATCGCGCCCGATCCATCAGCCCGAATAAGATGAGGTCCAGGAGCAAGCCACTGGGGGAACCAGGGAATGGAGAAGGGACCCTGCGGGGGTGGCTGAGACCCCTTCCCTGACCCGGGCCCTCAGGACTTCTGGCTTGAGCTGGTGCATCCAAGTCCAGGAAGAGGGCTGTGGGAGGGGGGACCCAGGACCCTCTAGGCAGGGGCATGTGGCAAGGAGGTGTCCTGGGATACATGGGTGCCCTGCAGTGGAGGACAGAGCAGCCTCCTGGGGAGGAACGACCTGTCCCACTTGGTACAGTGTTGTTGATGGGGGAATTGGGGAGAGGTCTCGTGGCACAGGGCACTGGGAGGAAATGTCCTATCCTTCTATTAAGGAGGTTGCTGACTGCAGAGGTGCCCGGAAGTGGGGCTTTGGGCCTGGACAGTGACACAAGCAGTTTTCAGCCTGAAGAAAGTGTGTGTGTGTGTGTGTGTGTGTGTGTGTGTGTGTGTGTGAGAGAGAGAGAGAGAGAGAGAGAGAGACAGGGAGGCAAGGTGGCCTTGCTAAAGAGAACAGGCTCCTATCGTTGCTATAGAGGAGACCCCTGCCCCTTTTCCAAGAGAGGGGAGTGCCGGGTTCCTGGATTTGTAAGGAGAAAGTGTGCAGACTTCCAGCCCACATAAGGGTTAAAGGAGGGAGACGGCTGCCGGAGGTAGAGAGCAATAAACCATGATTTTTCCACCAGAGGGAGAGAGGTGGAAACAGAGAGGGAGAGAAAGATTGATTTTCTTCTTAGAACACACACACACTCACATGCATATACACATGTTTTTCTCTGTGCACAGAGAGACAGAAGAACATAGCTCAAGTGCCATGCACTCACCCCTAAATGCTCTAGCAGGGACTGAGCAGGACATGTGTGTGGTTCTTGGCTGCGGCAGAGGAAAAATTTCCAAGCGAGAAAGAGCAAGAGGGAGGACATTTTCTGCGAGTATACACACACGCACACACACACACACACAGAGTTTTCTACAGGCTGTGAACCAGCACTGGTTTGTCAGGTGGTGGCCATTGGCGAGGGAATGGGAGGCCCATTTGCCCTGCAGTGGAATAGTGGAGACCCTGTGCTTCTGCAAGTGTGTGTGTGTATGAGAGAGAGAGAGAGAGAGAGAGAGAGAGAGAGAGAGAGAGAGAGATGCCGAGAGAGGAGACAGAGACAGTGAAAGGGAGAGACCGAGAGGAATTTTTTCCTGTTTGGAAAACTAGCACACGTATTTTTCTACTAGCAGGGAAACAAATCAAGAGAGGTTTTGTTTTGGGTTCTGTTTTTTTTTTCCTTGTAGCCACACATGTGTGAACACACACGGAATTTCCTTCTTTCCCAGCATGTTTTCATATTGTGTGTGCCGTCTCAGAGAGATGGGAGCTGTTTTCCTGGTGATGGAAAGCATTTGCGGGAGAACCAGGGTGAGGGGAGAACAGTTTGTGCTTGGAGGCCCGCGTCCTGCGAGCTGAGAGTCACTAAGTGTTGGTGGTTCAAGTGGTGCACGCTTAGTGGGAAAAGAGACAGTCTGCCCTTGTGTGTGTGTGTGTGTGTGTGTGCATGTGCGAGTGTGCACATAGTGTTTGGTGTTCATTTTCTGGCGTGGAGGTGATACAGGCATTTTTCTGCCTGCAGGAAGAAACAGTCTGATACATTGAGATCACACACACACACACACTTCTCTGAGTGTGGAACATAGGTGAGAGTGAGGTTTTATTTAGTGGGGGAAGATGTATTTCTGCCCAGTGATTTTTTAAAATGTGACTTTTCTGAGTGAAAATTAGAATTTTTTTTTTTTGCTTAGAGATACACATGCATTTAATTTTATGCAAGCCAAGAAATAGTGTGTTTGTTTTGCAGGTAGTACAAACATAGAGAAGAGCCACACTTCTGCCTCTGCACGTGTGTTTGTGTGTGTGTTTTGGGGGAGTATTTTTATCTTTCTTGAAAAGGAGCAGCTCAGGGTTGGGGTACAGCTCAGTAGCACAGAGCAAGCCCAGCACCACAAAAGAAAAAAAAGGAACAGATATTTTTTCTGCTTCCAGGAGTCAGCTCAAGTCCGAGACGCCTTTTTCTGCTTATAATCACAAACACAAACACACTTGCCTTCTGGCCACGTGTGTGTGTGTGTTTGTGTGCACATGCATACATGTGCGTGTGTGAGTGAGAGATTTTTTTTTTTTTGCCAGCGGCAAAGCTTTAGAGAGACACTTTTATGAAAGACAAAGAACATTTTCTGTCTGGAAATGCGTGTCGTTGCCTTTGCAGTGGAGAGGGGAGGCCTCCCGCCGGGTGTGTGACAGACAGACAGACCAGATGCAATCACGTTTTTCTGCCTGGAAAAGGACACATAATTCTTGGCTTGCAAAAAGGCAGACGGAAAGGGAGCCATTTCACAGCCCCCCTCACACACCTTGCTTCCCAGTGTGGCCAGAGAGCTGGAGTGGCAGTTAACTCCCCCCTAGGTGCCCCTGCTTGTGTGGGGACTGTTCCCCTAGTGATGAGGTTCTTGGAGGACCGGGCTCAGGAGTGGGAGCTGTTTTCTGCAGACACGAACAGGCAGATTTTTATGAGGCAAGAATCAGAAGCGTTCACAGAGGGCAGGGGCCATGTGCACCCGGTCGTGTGTACATGTGTGTTACGCTTCTGGGAGCGTGCCTGGTGACAGTTTCACACATTCCTCAGGCCCCAGAGGCCCCTCACTGCAGTGGTCCCAGGGCGCCTGACCACCAGGAGTCACAGAGATGTTGGTTTCGGGTGTGCAGACTTCCTGGGGGCAGGAAGGGGAGCTGTGTGCAAGTGTGTGGGGAGTCCGAGGCAAAAGACACACGTGCTTTCTATTTAGAGGAGATAGACAGTGGACAGACTTCTGCACACACACACACACACAAACGTGCAACACACACACGCTGGGCTTCGCTGGAGGTGGGGTGAGCGTGCATGGCTCTCCCCAGTGTGGGAGAGAGCAAGGCGGCTGCGGGGCGGGCGTCTCTGAGCGAGGGAGGTTCATTTTCTGGTTATAAACACAGAATTTTCCATGAGCTGAGATATGGCGTTCCAGGAGGTGACGCCCAAGGGAGAATTGGAGAGAAGTGTGTGCGTGCGTGTGTCTCCTCTGATCTGCTGTCGCAGTGCTCTGGGAGGGGGGAGAGGCCTCCTCGGCCCAAGGACACACACAGCCATTTTCTGTGAACCAAGATAGAGGGAATGCTAGCCTGAACTTGAGGGGCACATGTGGGCAGGAGGGGACATGTGTGTGTGTGTGCGTGTGTGTGTGTGTGTGCATGCTCATGTATGTTTTTCTGTTTGGAAAACAACAGGTCTTGCACGCACAGGGAGAGAGACTCAAGCCAAACACTTGATTTTTTTCTGCACCAGCATGTGAGTGCACACACACACACATAGACACACACACACACAACTTTCTGGAATGAAGGGTGAGTGTGTCTAGGGTGCCTTTTATAGAGGGTGGGGGTGGCTCTGCCTCCTCCCAGGTAGCTCCTAGAGGGCCACCCTGAGTGAAGGACATGTTCTGATGACACACAGTGGTGGCCCAGGAGCAGAAGCCAACCAGGGAAGGAGAGTTGTTGGAGTGCAGGACCTTGACCAAGGGGTGTGTGTCCAGGAGGGTGTCCAGGTCCGTCCTCCAGCCTGGAGGAGTGTGCGCACACTCGGCATGCAGGGGACAGGCCTGTCTCTCCTTTAGGGCACCAGAGATAGCCCCTCATTGTGCAAGAGTGGGCATGGCTGCTCTGTCTTCCAGGACGAAGAGCCCCAGGAGACCCTCCCCAGGGGACAGAGGAGGCCTTGCAAGGGACCCAAAGAAAGCGGGAGGAAGAGAGGGGAAAAGTTTCCTGGCTTTCAGAGAAAGAGATGGTTGCAGACAGAGCTGTCCTCCCGGTGCCCACACACGTGTGTGCTGACCTTGTGCAGGGGCGTGGCTGAGCTTGCCAACACTCTGCGTACTTCCTTCCCAGGTGTGAGTGGCCTGTGTACCGCTGAGCCTCAGAGACCTCTGCAGAGACGTTCCTCAGAGGCATAGAGGACTCTGTCACCCCTCCCAGGGACATGCAGTATTTTGCACCAGGATTGGAGACTCTGCTTTCCTGCCACGTGCTTGGGTGAGGAGGGAAGGCATTTTCCATGTGTGGGGACAGTTTTTCCCATGTGGAGAGACACTACATATTCCCTCTCATTTTAGAGAGGGGCCGACCAACACAGGAAGACCTTCGTCTCCAAGTGCACTCACACCTCCTGCACGGGTGGAGTTCACGTGTGCCTGTCTCTCTGGTGCTGACCGAGGGAGCCAGGATTTCTGCCCGTGAGGAGGACTTGGGTGTCTCTCTGAGAGGGAGTGATCTTTGTCTCTCTGACACACACACACACACACACACACATACACACACACACACACACGCACATGCTCTGCATGCTGAGAGACAGAGAACTGGTTATTTCTCAGGTGATGAATCCCTGAGAAGGGAGGTAATTTCTGTCTAGTTTTAACAACCAAGAGGGAGAATTTCCTGACAGAGACAGAGACTGAGAGACAGAGAAACACAGAGACAGAAACAGAGGCCAAGACACAGACAGGAAGAGAAATAGGCAGAAAGATAGGCAGAGACACACAGAGAGAGAAAGACAGAGACACAGAAATGAGACGGACAGGCAGAAATACAGGGACAGATGGACTGAGAAAGACACACAGAGAGACAAAGAGACAGAGACCCAAAGACGGAGGCAGAGATTGAGAGACAGGCAGAAATACAGAGACAGAAGAAACAGAGATAGGCAGAAAGGCAGACACTAGAAAAGAGACAGAGACAAAAAGACAACAGAGACACAGAGACTGAGATAGAGAGAAACAGAGACAAAGGGAGACAGAGACACTCCGAAGCAGAAAGACACAGCCCTGACCTGCCTGTTGCAGAGGGAGCTTGGGACCCCAGGGAGACGCGTCCCAGCAGAGGACTCACGTCCTCCCGCCTGCAGAAGGCCAGGGCTGCCCTGCACTGCAACACCTGGGGTGGGCTCTCTCTCTCTCTCTCTCTCTCTCTCACACACACACACACACACACACTTTCCAATGAGCTGAGAAATGGAAAAAGTGAGTGTGTGTTCCAGTCCAGCCCATTCTTATTTAAATAAAGACACATTTCTGCCTAGAGGTAGAGCTGAAGAGAGAGGCACCCTTGGGGGTAGAGAGAGAGGCTCAGAGAGCTGGATACAGGCACAGGCATGGAGTCGAGAGGAGAGAGAGACAGTAGGTAGGTAGACAGATGGACAGACAGAAGGGGAAGGTCTCTGGCTGCGAGAGAGGTGGGCCTCAGCTCTAGCAGAGGCCCCTCGCAGCCTGGGCAGCCGCTTCCGGGTTCCCTGCCCTGCCCAGCCTGGACATGGCATGGGCGCCCGTCCATTGTTTCTTTGGGCCCCCTTTCATTGGCTGGAAATAGAGCCGAGCACTGTTTTGCCAACCCTCACTTTTCTCCGCGACTCTGGGAGCCTCAGCTGCTAGCTAGTGGTCACTTCCTGTGAGCAAAGGGCCAGGACATTCTTCCTTTTTTAGTTGCAGATGGTCACAGTACCTTTTATTTATTTATTCTTACTGGTGCTGAGGTGGTCTCCACACTGGGAGTCCCTGCACCTGCCATGGGCGTGGAGCTGGCCCTGATGGGCTGGACCTTGGTGCTCACTGCCTTATCGCGCTCTACTCTTTGGACAGGTACCCGAGCTTGTGAATCAGCCCTGGGGCCACACTCACCCACAGCTGCATTCCCCTTGGCTTGCAGGGCTTTGTTGAACTTGGCTCTGAGGCCTATGCCCTCTAGTCCTGGTGGTGTCCCTTTGCTCCCATGCATCACACTCCTGCCCGGTGACCTGAGTCACATTCCTTTCTCCCAGTTGCACAGAGGAGAACGGAGGGTCCCAGAGAAGCCGGGCAGCCGCTGGAGACCACCCTGTTCACAGAAGGCAGAACCTGGTATCTGTGAGCTTGGGATTGTCATTTGGGGGTGGGACAGAACATTCAGTTAAATTTGAACTTCTATTGAATAATGAATATTTTTTAACCATGCAATATTTGGGCATACTTCTACTAAAAATTATTGTTGCTTCTCAGGAATTATAACTTAACTGGGAGCCCAGCAGTGCCTCCTCCTATGTGCTTCACCCTCCACTCCACTGAAGGACCCCCTGCCTTCTTCATTCTCCCACCCCACTCTCCCACTTGCACCCTTCTTCCCTCAAGGTCACAGAGTCCACGCTACCCCCACCCCTGCCTCGTGGGGCCGGGGAGGACCGGTGCTCCCAGGGGCAGGAGGCCTGGCCTTCTTGGTCCTTGGCTGAGTCTGTGGCTTGGGGCTCTCCTTGTAGTTTGACGCCCCCAAGGTGCTCAAATAGGAAATTTGCATGTGGGTGGACCGTGGGCGGTGACAGGGGACAGGTGACTGGAGGGACGGATGAAAGAGGGGCCATCGCCGGCCACAGGAAGTGGCAAGATTAGTAAGAATTAGAGGTGAAAGGAGCCTAATGCTCAGGCTTTGCAGAAGAGGGGCGCCCCCATATGTTAGAGTCTGTAAACAAGTCAAAATAACACCTGGCATTTTGCCAGGGGAATGTTAGAGTTGTAAACAAGTCTGGATGGTGCCTGGCAAAATGTCAGAGGGAGTGGTTTGAGAAGTAACAAAACCGAGCCATTAGGTGTAGAGATTCCTGATTGGTTGACTGATGTATCTAGTTTATGCTAATTAGATAAGCTGTGTGGAATGTATAAATACTGCTCCTGTCCTGCAATAAACGGCTCCTACTCCTGCTGTATCAACGTACACAAGTTATTCGTCACCCCCCGGTTATTTTGCTGCAGCCGGACTGCGGCACCCATACCCCCTGCTTCTCGGAGCCAGGTGGATGATGGCCCGTAGCTGATGATTCCCTCCCTGGTTTAACTTGTCCTAGATGCTGGTAGTTGGCTGGGAGGGTTGGTGCAGCCCCACCCTGGAGTCAGTGCCTCAGGGGACCTGGCTCCACAGACCCTCTGGCTCTGCCCTTTGCAGGCTTCATAGCGGACAGAATGGCAGGGCTGCTGGCAGGTTTCAAGGAACCTCAGCAAGGCAGAGACACATTAATGAACTTTATTGTTTTGTCAAGAACTTAAAATTGTAGTTATTGATGTGACTTCATTTTAATTGCTGTAATAAATAATTTTTTGTTAAATAGGATATACAGACATATACCATTTATTAACAAAACAATTTGTAGTAAAAATTGATGTGCGTTCCATTGGGCCTTCTCTGTACTTCTTGGAAACCCTGATGAATGAACAACCCATAAACACTTTCTGAAAAAGGATCTGTATAGCCAAGCGTGTGGCATTGTCAGGCCCTTCACCAGCATGGGGAGCCACAGAGAACCCTCTGGTTGGGCTGGAGTCTTCCTGTCAATTCATCGACTGTGTGCTCTTGGGCAAATTACTTAACCTCTCTGTGCCCATTTCCTCATCTGAAATATTTAATAGTACCTACCTTTAAAAAGTGTCATTAGGATTTTCATGAAGAGGGCCATAGAGGCAGCTCAGCCTGCCTTTCTTCTGGTATGGAAGTTCTGACATTTCTGGAGGAATTAGTTCCCCTTATTGGTCCACATGCTTTGAGGATTAGAGGTGGGGACATACAACTCTGCCCATATCAGCCAGCATGCTCCTGACCACAGTGATTGGTTGAGAAATGGGCATGCGAAGCCAATTGTCCAATCACAGCTGATCTAAGTCTTCTGTTTCTAAGACCAGGATGAAGGTGTGGTCTTCCGTTCCCTGTGGGTTTGCAGTTGCAGGGGATGCCTGGGCAGAGGGTCTCCACACCGGCACCTGGATGATCAAAGCTGAGACAGTTCTCAGAGTCCTGCAAAGATGCTGGGGCTGCTAGATCATCCATACCTGAAGCTAGACTACCCCTTGGCTTTTCAAATATGTGAACCAGTAAAATCCAGTGTGAATTTTTCTTTCCTTGGGCAACAGAACGACTACTAACATACACACTTGGAGCAATGCCATATTCATGGGGGACTCAATAATCATTAATCAACAACAAATAAAACTAAATAAAATGTAAAATTTAAAGCAGCACCGCAGTCTCCCTCACCTGAGAGCTCCACCAGGAGAGGTGGCCCCTGAAACCCGGGGAGCTTGGTCCTATCGGGAGCAATGACCCGGACACAGAACAGATGACAGTTGAAGGCCCAGTAACATCAAGTGTGGAACTTAAACCTAGTTGTGTGAGTTGAGTGAGTTGAAAGACATTTCTGCACAAGAAATGGAGGTCAGAGCTGGCTGGGGATGGAGGGAGGTTTCCTGAATTTTCTGTGGCCAAAAATACTGACTAGATGTGACCTTCTCAGTTACTGCGCCCCCAGACCCCTGGGGAGATAGCCCTGGACCCAAGAGCAGCTTCTGCTCCCACTTCGCAGAAGCAGAGGCTGGAAAGAGCAAAGCAGTGACCATCACTCCCCACAGCTCTGCTGGAGACTCCCACCACAGAATGGCCCCTTGCGTGGACATTGTCCTGAGGGGCCCAGGGCACAGCTCCACAGGACACTTGAGACCAGAAGTCATCACTTTCGTTCTCACCAAAGTGGCCTGGCAGCCTGCCCATCACATCAGAAGGTAAGGTCCCCATGGCATACTTGTGCCCAACTTTTGGAGACCCAGCCCAGTGACTCCCTGTTGCTCCACACCACTGTCCCAGGGCAGTGGAGGCCTTTCATGTGTGACATGTGGCCTTCCTCTGACACTGCGGTGTGCACCCAGCTTGGATTGGTTCTTCGATTCGTGTTCCAGCCAGGGAGTGGCTGGCTCTTCACGTTCCTAATTCTCTTGGTGAAGCTCTGAGGGGATTATCTGTGCCTCCCTGGCCAACCCTGCACTTCCCATGCACAGAGGAAAGGAGGGGCCCAGTGGCCTGATTTCCATGGAACTGTAATTCTAGGGCAGTTGCTTTTCTTCTACCCCATCCTCCCCTTCCCTGCCACCAAGTCCCACTGGAGAAGCCAAGTTGCTGGTGGAAAAGAGGAGTACTCTGGAAATGGGGGGAGCTGCTCCAGATGTGGGGTGCTACTCCAGAGATGGGAGATAGCCACCAGAGAGCAAGAAGCCCCCTTGCCCTTTCATTGCCTGCTCAGAGATTATCATGCCCATCTTTATGTCTTCTCTTGTGCCCAGGAGGGGATTAGGGCCAGGGTACCTCTGGATTTGGCAATGGCTGAAGGACACTGCCATCTCCCAAGTCCATGGCCCTCAAATGCAGCACCTGTCAGATTTACCTGTGGAGCCTGTTTTAAATGTAAATTCTCAGGCCACACCTGAGAGTCCTGCTGAGTCGGGACTGTGAAATGGGCACTTTTAACACACACACCGGCTCAGAAGAGATGAGGTTGGGAGTTGGGAGGTCCAACCAGAGACAGAAGCCTTGGGGTTTGCCTTGTCCTGTGTCTCCTCTCAGGCTCCAGGGCACCTGTGAGCCTGGTTTCCCCTCCCACTGTGCTCGGCATGGTGGGAGACATGCATGGGCACATGAAGAGGGTCACCTGTCCACCATCTCCTGGAGACACAGGCCCTGGAGAAAGGGGCAGGTGTGAGCTCTCAGCTTCAGCCCAGAACCTACCCACATAGGGCTCCCTGGAGAAGGGCCTGAAACCAGGTCCTGAGCAGCTGGGCTTGGAGGCCAGGGAAGGGAGGACACCTTAGATGGTGGGGACAGCCTGAGGGAGAGGCCTGGACACTGATCAGGAAGGGCAGCCCCAGGAGGGAGAGGGCACACTAAACACAGTGTGGGGTATCTCCTGACTGGAGATGGGACCCTGGTTGGGAGGGTCTGTGTCCAGCCTCGGACTCCCCACTGCACCCCCACCCATTCCCCTGCCCACTAGGTGCACTGATCAAACCAGGCCTCCCATTGCCCTGGCCAGAAGCCAGCCTCCACCTGGGGTAGACAGAGAGCTCACCTTTCTCCAAGCCCTGCAGATGTCCACGGGCAGACAGAAAACACACCCCTGGACCATGGCATACCCCCGGTATAGCCACCGAGGGTCACCAGAGCTGGGGACACTGGGAAAGCAGTGAGGCTGGTGTCCGCCCTCCCTGGTGGGGAGGTGCAGGAAGGTGAGGCTCATAGGCCACTGCCCAGCTGTGGGCTCTGCTTCCAGAAAGGGCCGCTTCTGAGAAAGGCCCTGGCTTCACACACCCCCTCCCAGTGCCAGGCTCTTCAGTGCCAGAGGCAAGCTACTCAACAGAACACTTAGCAATTAATTTGGTTTCCAAAATGCTGGTCAATAAATCACAGAGATGGCTTCCCAGAACAGCCTGTTCCTTGCACCCAAGGAGCACAGGGCCAGGTCTATGCACCAAAGCAAGCGCAGTCTACACGGGCCTGGGTTCTGCCACCTCCTGGGCCTACATGCGCTCCATGTTAATCACCGTTACAGATGTGCATGCATGCACACGTATACATGCAGACATTTTTATCTTCACAAGAATAAATTATTTACCATGAAAAAGGTTGCAAACCTAATGCTGTAATTATGGGCTACGTCTGACCTTCTCAGTCACCTGCCAGGAAGAGGCAGGGTGGGCGGTTCTGCTACCAGACGGGTTAATTGACTCTTTTATTGAACTTGGTTATTAGCAAGCTCATCTTTCAGGGTCCCAAGTTGGCAGATGCAGGGATGAGACCACCCCACTTCCTATGAGGGACAGGGAAGTGCTAGGGAAAGGAGGTGGCTTTCCTGTCTTGGAGGTAACAGCTTGCCCGAGTACCTGGCACCCACTGGGTTTACAGCTGTTGACTTCCTTGGGTCTCTGCTCCACTAGGGTGCAAGCACCACCCCACCGCACCAGGCTTGCCTTGCTCCTGTGGGGTCTTCTGGGTACCTGTGTCTGGGGCTCACCCCCTAGCCAGGGCCCTCCTCAGAGCCTTGGCCTGTCACTTGTCCCAAGAATGTCTTCTTCCCATGGGACACTGACCCAAATTGAATAGTTGACTATAAATCTGGCTCTCTCCAGCTACCTCATACAAGTAAAAGAGGGGCCTTGGGTTGTCAGCCTGGAGCAGAGGCCAGAAATTGGTGGGAAAGGTTGTTTTGGGGGAGGGGGGGCTATGGATACTGCCTTGTGGCCAGAGCACAGAGGCCTTCCCCTCTACTCCATATGACCCCACAGTTCCCCAGGGAGCAAGTGGAGCATATGTGATTCCCCATGCTCAAGGAGGGTAAATGGCAGGGCTGGCCAGAGACCACCTGGTTAGGGGTAGCCAGGCCTGGAGTTCAACCCCAGTGCTGCCTCCAAGCATGCGCTGACCTTCATTCCGCCTATCTTCATTCTGTCATCTCAAGTCCATTCTAGGAAGACACGCTTCATTAAGCTGGACCTGTCCTGGCAATCAGATCCACAGAATCTCAGCCTGGATGAGCCATACAACGTTATCTAACACCCACCGAGACCACATGCCCACCACTGTGGAACATCGTGGAGCCACCACGGAACATCGGAAACCAACAGGCTGTGGAGCTGGCCAGGCTGGAGAGGTGCCCCTGCATAGCACTGGCACATGAAGGGCACTTCGTAAGTCGCCCCTGCCTGCAGTGAGACACAAGGAAGGCCGTGGAGCTGGTCTGGGCTTGCAGTTGTCTTCTCTGGAACTCTCTCTGGTCCCTCCTATGGCATACCTCTCTGTCCTCCCGTGGCCACCTCGTTTGTGTCAGAGTCCTCTCTGCCTCCTGAAACCCCATCGGCTATTTGCCAACACCCTGGGTCTGTTTTGTCCCCAGCTTCCTGAGGGCAGCCATCAATCAGCCTAGGTTGGGTTGACTCTGATCCTCATCTTCTGCAGGACCTTGGGACACACTAGAACAGGACCCCGGGAGAGAGGAGCCTCCCCTTACATCCTTCCCCAGGAGGCAGACAAACCATCTTCCCTCAGGTCAGAAATTCTTTGTGATGTTCTGGCTCCAAGGACCTGATACCAACTTTCTGGTTAGGAGGAGACTCTCCCCATATCCATAATTGTAGCACAAAAGAAAAATCCTGGGTAGTAGAGGGCATGGGCTGAGGCAGTGTGACAATTTCAGTTGACCCTGCAGAGGATTTTGAAGAGGAAGCACACAGTGGGTGTCTATGTTCCTACAGTTCTGGACTCTCCCCAGGACCATGGAAGCTGCAGAAGTGACCTGGGACCTAATGCTGAGTCCCCAAAGGGTGCCCAGGGCCTTGGATTCCAAGCACAGCCCTCGGAAGCTCCTTTGTCTGCTCCTTCCCAGCACCAAGGGTCTACGTGGCCAAGTTTGAACTATCAGGAAGAAATGATGATTACCAGGAACTAGTGAAATGCCCTAGAAGGGTGCCCAAGGTGGGCCCCCCACCATCATCGCCTGCAACCCTGTGTGCAGGACTCTGTGCAGTTGTGTGTCACACCTGCAGCAATCTGTGCCTGTGTAGCTAGCTGGGTTGAATCTGGCTGACTTTCCTCCCCACAGTAGGTTTCAAGGTTCCTGGGGATGGGAACCACATATACCTCCTGGCACACGGCTGATCTCTCAGCACAGAGAACAGTGCCTGGAACATGGAGGGTATTAGGTAAATATTAGGAGACAGGAGGGCACTGGAGGGAGGTGGGATGTGGAGGCTCAATGCCCCCATGCCTGAATCTCCCAGGCTCTAGAGGCCCCTCTGTGAAGATTGGGTAGGCTTTGAGGGGGATGCTAAGAAGTGTCCCTTCCATTGAAGAGGTCTGATTAGATGATTCAGGCTCCCCTTCCACCCCATCCCAATGCCAATATCCTAGAACTCTGCAAAAGGACAGGTCAGCTATCTGTGTTAGTAATGGGCATTATTGACAGGACCTGAGTCATCAAAAAAATACCAGGTGGTGCTTCACACATCCTGATAAGGCAGGCAGAGAACTGCGCAAGGTGTCCGCAGTGATGGCCGTCAAGGGTTGCTAGGAGGAGCAGAGTGGGTTGGAAACTGTTGCTGCTGCCCTTGCCCGGAAAACTCACTGTCCAGAACACCCGCATCCCGAAAATGCTAGCCAGGCAGTGTTGCTGCCGAGCCTCCTAGGAGTTTTGCTGAGTTTGGACATTCTTAACCATGCTCACTTGAACTATTGATTATAATCAGCAGTTTCCCCTGCAGTTCATTTTTTCAATAATGCTAATTTTACTAATTCATTATGTTAGGCCTGACAGTGGGTCTGCTCCTAACGTGTAATGAGCCAAATCATGAAATTAGATAATGCAGGGACTCCAGGCCAAGCCTTGCCAGCAGACTTGGCACAAAGCAAGAGAACATCAGACCCACCAGGCACGGAGACCTGCAAAGCCCTTATGCACACTGGCTCCAAACTCCATCTCAGGGTCAGAAACTTTCCCCATTAGGACAAATGAATCATCTTGATTTCAAAGTTCTTTGCATTAGGAAAACATTCCACCCCAGACTGTTGTCATTCATTCCGGAGTTAATATCCTGACACGTCAGGAAGTTGTTCGCAGTATCTAAATTAAATTCTTTCTTCTGAAGCTCAGATCCATTTCCTTCTGAGTAGACAGCAACCCGCCAGCCACAGTGTCCCTGTGATAAGAGACTCTCGGAGATGCTGAGGATGATCTGACCCAACCCCTTTCAGAAGGATGCCCCTTGCCCAGGGGGTCAGTCTCCTGAACAAGATCACATGGAGCCGCGGAGACAAGGCTGGCCTTAGAGGCCAAAACTCTTGCAGTGCCTCAAAGTCCCACCCTAAGCCCACTCCCCACAGCCCCAAGGAGCCCTGAGGCACAGGCAGGACTCTGCCAAGGACATGAACAGTTTCACAGGGAAGGAATTTCAGTGACTTTGAAAATGTATAAAAAGTTGCCCAGCTTCACTCAGCATGGGAACGATGCAAATGAGGTGTTGTCAATGCAAATGAGGCGTCCATCGGACAGGCAGGATGGCAGGGCTTGACGGCACCCTGGACGGATGCTCTGCGTGGAGGAGCAGCAGCCTTGAGCACTGCTGAGGAGAGAAGAGAGCAGCTCCCAAGAATCATAGCAACACCTGCTCAGATGCAGGCAGACACACCCTGGACCTGGCCAGCCCCCTTCCAGGAATCCACCCTATATACTCTCACTCCCACCCCAGATGCCAGAAGAAGGCAGCAAACAGGGCAATGGCTCAGTGAATGATGGTGCTCCTGCCCCAGAGGTCCCAGGAGTCCCCAGAGGGAGGACCTCGACTCAGGACAAGTAGAGTCCTTGGTGTAGAATTTCAGTTCACACCAGTTAGAGACAGATTTACTTAGGAAAGCAGATACAAATTCAAGATAAAATGTATCCTATCTCAGACATTTTGAGGGGTAAAGGAAGAAATACACGTTCAGAGGAAGATGTGAACCATCCCCACAGGGAGAGCCCTTTAGTGTGGGATGTTAGTATTAATGGAGGGACAGCTGCTGGGGGCTGGACTAGACATGGAGCCGTGGTGGAGCCACACAGTTTGGTGCCAGTCTTTCCAGTGTGTGCACAATGCCCTTGTGTTACTTTTTGCTAGCAAGGGCAGGTGTCAAGGGGAGGGGCCATGGGTACACGCTAAGGTCTTGGGCTGGATTGCTCATTTTGCATTTCCAAGGTTTACGGGTGTTTCCTTCATCCCAAGGGCTCATGGGAGCTTCTTAGAGGCTCAGTCTATCTTTCCTTTTCTGCATCCCCAAATTCCTATCTTGCTTCCATGCAAAGTTACAAGCCATCACCAAGGATGAATCCCATCTACCTGAACTAATATGAACTGTCTCCCAAATATTCTGTTGATGGAGAAAACAAGGTGCAGAAAAATGCATTTTAGATATCGCTACATGCATGGTACATAAAGTTATGACAAGCCTGCAACATCCCTATGTTGGAGCATCCCAACACATCCCAAGAGGCATGTCCAAAAAACTGTTATCTATTGTGGCCACTGGGGAGGAGCCCTGGGAACCAGGAAGTGCTGCATTGTGCTGTGTATCTTTTGATATTGCTTGGAGTTGTTACCACGGCTTGCATTTCTCATGTAGCTCTTTCATGTTCATATCAATATACCCTGATGTGACAGTTGCTCATGGCTTTTAAAATCAGACAGGTCTGGCTAAGGGCAAGCAGGTTTCCAATCTACTGGCAGTAAGTCTTGACTTCTTCCTCTATGAAATGGGGAGAATATGGGTCTCATTAGGCTGCCAAGGGTGTTCTCTATGTGAAGCGCAGAACAAGAGGCAGCACCCAGGGAACTTTGTCAGCGGCCCAGCCTGCATGCAATGTCCTCAGACATCTGCATGATATGGGTTCTCAAGGTCAGGTCCAGCGGATGTGGGATCGAAAGGCCTTATCTGTTCCAGGAGCTTCCTGCTGGAAGTCTCCCTGTGACCTCCAACATGCACTCCTCCCCTGTGGCTGTGTCTCCAGTGTTCCTCCCTTCACTTCACGCCCAGGTAGTCCACCACGGAGGGCAGCTGGCCAGAACATTTGCAGAATGCTTTCTGGGGCTCCTGCACAGATGGGGATGGTGCTCACTGGCCCCTGACCTTGAACTCAAGCCACATCCATCTTCTCATCTTATCAACTTTCGACTCACAGCTTCCTTCAAACCCACTGCAATATTTCAGAATCTCCTAAATCCTCATTCCATGCAGTGTAGGATTGGGGGTCTCTGAAGTCTGGGAAGAGTCACCAGGACAATCTAGTTAAGAGAGAGGGACATGCTGCAGAGCTCAGGTGAGCAGTGTCACTGTCAGGGCTGGCCTCTGAAGGACTCAGTGCTTGCTTAGCCTCTGCCACCCTCTGCCAGAAGCTCTCCAAGAGGACACGGACTCAGAATTGCGTGAGGGACCTCAGGTTCCCACGCTTCTCAGTATACATGGCACACGTGTAGTGTGAACTCACAGTCACAGCACGTGGAAAACACCTTTGTTCTGTGCTTCCACCAGTGGGTCTGTGCTCTAGAACCTCTGCAGACACTCCGCTGTCCTACCTGATTGCGCCTGGCATTCAGTGTCCCTCAGCCAGGCCACACGCCCCCAGAAATTCTCCCTCTCCAGCCCCAGCTTCCTTTCCTCCATGAAATCTGCAGCCTCTGTCAGACAGACAGGCAGACCCACATACAAGCCCAAGCCCACACGCCACCCACACACCACCCACATGCCACCCATGCGTGTCTGCACCCATCCACACACCACACACACACCACAATGCCATGCTGTTTGGCTCTACTCGGCATCTTTCTTCCTGTCGTCACACATGCCCCACATGTGGTTTTTGTCCCCAGCTCACTCCATCACACCTTCAGGGCTGACTTCTCGTCTCTCCTTTGCTAGTGGGCTTCTTGGCCTGTCCCTTCTCTACCTGAGTCTCACACAATGATGTTCAATTAAAACCCCGTGTCTCTGACTCTTTGGGTCAGTGGGCCTTGTGCAAAGCTGGGTCCCTCTTGCTCCTCCTCAAGGCAGCGTGAACAAAGTCCCTGGGGCTTCTAATTCTCAGACCAAAGTTTTAATCCCATGACTCTGGGTGATCTCGGGCCGGTTTCTCCAGTAGCCTCAGTTCTCTCTCCATAGCCCAGAGGTCCTACTTCTCTTCATGGCCATGACAATTAAATGGAGGAGTGAGTCCAGCCTTGTGATAAGCCATGAGGAATGGCTCTCATTGTCACCACCCTTGTCAGCCTCACCATCACCATCACCTTAAAATGGAGTGTTCTGGAGCCGGCTTGGTGCATCCTGCATGGGAGCCCCAGGGAGCTAGATGCAGAGAGGGAGCAAAAGGGGCCTACGGCCCAGTTTGCAGAGCTCTGGAGACCTGCCAAGGAGCTGCTCTGGATGGGACTAGATTCTGAAACAATCCTGGCCTCCTGATTAAGGCTCCAACCTTTGCCAAGCCTCAGGATTTGAAAGCATGAGATGTTGAGGTCCAGCTGGAGGCGGCACAGGCCCCAGTGGCTGGGGGCTCGTCTTGCCAGGCAGCTGCTATCTTGGTCAGCAGCAGTCCACCCTCATTTACACACAGAATGTTAGCAAGAATAAAACAACAAGGTGTTGATACCACAGCACCATGGACTGATCTCAGCATCACCTAGTCAAGTGAAAGAGACCAGACTTGAGTAACCATGTCTGCTTCATCCTGCCCATGGGAAGGTCAAGAACAGGCAAAAAGGCCGGACGTGGTAGCACACAACTGTTATACCAGGAACCCTGGAGGCCCAGGCAAGTTCAAAGCCAGCATCTGAAACTTAGCAAGGCCCTGTCTCAAAATAAATAAATAAATAAATAGATAGATAGATAGATAGATAGATAGATGGATGGAAAAGTCTAGAGGTGTGGCTCAGTGGTAAAATGCCTTTCGATTCCATCTTCTGGACACCCTCTCCCCCTCCCCCCCAAAAAAAACACAGAACAGGTAAGATTCATTATGCTTTAGAGATCAGAATATTGGTTGCTTCTGTAGAGCCAGAGGTGAGGTAGAGTGGGCATTATCTGGAGAAGGAGGGAAGAAAGGAAACTTCTGGACCGAGGGAGCGTCATAGGTCTATGCATAGTAGAGTTCACAGAGCTGAAACTGAAAGTCTGAGCATCTTATTGAATGGGAATAAACCTCTGTCCCAGAGCCAGGCTTCCAGCCAGCTCCTGGGCCAATGTCATTTCCCTTTACATTGTACCAACTGTGCCAAAGCCCCAGGGGTATGTTCCCCTGTAGTCCAAAGGTCTGCACTTGAGAAACATATCCCTTATGCAGTTCACGACAAAAAGAAAGTCAAGAGGAATTTAGAGCTATTGCACAGATGCAGTTGATACTTGCAGAGTTGTTCTATATACATTAACCCTTCTGGATATTTTATTGCCTAATAAGGAGAAAGTTATAGGAGCCATTTCTCAGCCTTGGGATTCCTGTGGGAGTGCTATCTGGAGGCAGAGGAGGCCTTGCATTATCAGCGATAGAATGTTGTTTATGGGGAGAGGTGCCCTGGACCCCTGGGTAGTAGTGTGGGCAACAGTTCCAGGGGGTCAATGAACAGGTAAGATTCATTATGCTTTAGAGACCCAGAATATTGGTTGCCTCTGTAGAGCCAGAGGTGAGGTAGAGAAGCCGCTGCCTGCCCCCCAGGCTGAGCCTCCAGAGAAAGCACCACTCGTATCCATTGCTGAATGTTTACTTCTCCTGGCCCCCTTCACCCCTGCTGCCCGCCCCCCCCAGCTCTCAATTTCATCCTACCTTCTGAGAATTGACAGAGCCTCACAATAGCCCCAGGAGAAGGGGTCACTAGCTGACTGCACAGGAGAGGAGGGTGAGGCTCTGGAACTCCAGGAAGGGCCTACAGGTTCACTCAGGGGAGAGGAAGAGCCAGTGCCCACACTGCCTGTCACCCCCATGGTCATTGCCCTCTGGCACTCTTCCCTGATAGTGCAAACCCTTGTCTTTCCCCAGAAGTCTGTTCAGGTCTGCCCCACTGTCTCTGCTTCCCCAGTCCACAAGGTCTCCAACTGTCTACCATGTGAGACTGTCTGCCAGTGAGACTCACAACCCCTGGGAGATTCTTAACTCCAGAAACCTCCTCCTGTGTTTGAGTTCTTCATAGCATGTGGTTCAGGGCTGAACTGATCTGGGGGTGAGTGGGGGAGGGATGACAAGACGCTCCATAATATGGATTGATTGATCGATCAGCTTGTGCCCTATTGGCAATCTGTTTTGTTTGTCTCCTGGGCTTACACTGTACCTGACCAGGTTTTTTACTCCATCAATTAAGGATGCTGTGTGAGCCCACCTTGTCAGCTAGAGATGGAGCGCTAAATAATGTTTAGCTTCTGCTTGTGCTGAGCCTGGATCCCGGGTATGAGGGGCCAGACTGAATGTCAAACGTGGGTGCAATGCAAATACCCCGGGAGGGCCTGCATAGATCAATGACAAGTGAGGTCATTAGCATTTGCGGGAAGGCAGCAGGCCCTAGGGGGATGAGACAGAGGCTTTTGCTCAACTACAAGGTCATTGTGCCTTCATCAATCTATCGACTGTTTTCATCCCCAGAATTAAACAATAAAATGTGTTGCCCAAGTCAGAATGCAGCGGTAAACTATCTTTATCACACAAGTATGGCTCCCAGCTGACAGCTAGTTGGAAGGGCAAGGTAGAGACGGATGGTTCTGGAATATTACGCTTGTCCTGACCCTACCTACAAGGAATGTCCAGTCTGGGACTACTTCTTTGCCTCTAATTCAACACACTCTTTCCAGCTCCTCAGCCCTGCAGGGTTTGTGATTATTCTTCTTTCTTGATACTTTAAAATAACCATATGCTCAGGGAACCTAGTGGGGCGGGGTGGTAGCTGGCACTGCCTTTTGAACGGCCCAGCAGGCTGCCTCATGGAGCCCAGGGCCTGCCCCATGGGCTTTAGTTCTATCTGGACTTCCATCTTAAACCAAAGCCAGCATGAGAACCTGCCCACCTGGTCCTGGCAGCTCCCACGAGTAGACTACCCTCACTGTCACCCCAGGATGGCGCAGCCAGACCCCCAGAGAGAAACAGAAGAGTGCTCTTCCAGCAGCCAACATTATTAACTGACTGAACCAGCAAATTGGATTTATGATACTATAAACTAAAAATTATGCTAATTCTTCTTACAAAATGCCAACCCTAAATAAAAACTTTGATTCAAATGCATGCAAGGACAGTGTGAGAAAAAGCTCTAAGGAAAATGGGATCTGTGAAACCAGGGTTTGAGACAAGTTTCCCTCAGGCCAGGCTGGAAGAAGACTCCAGAAAGTCTTTAACCGAAGATCCAGCTGGGAATGTAAAGTACTTCTCAGTCTATCCAGCAACCCCTGGGGTGCAAAGTTAGCTGCTTTCCTCCCCGTGTCCGCCTGAGGTGAGGACCAGGACCAGCGGGCTGGGCTTCCCACAGCTACAGGCCTAGACCAGAACTAGGCCTGAGTGACTCTTTGGGAACCAAAATGATTTCAATGACCACAACTGGAGTTGTCCCCTGCACCTGTGGGTGTCTTAAATCCACCCTGAGTGCATGTAAACCCCATGACTCCCAGCCAGGTTGACTTCTGGGCTTTGGGGGTCCCCGCTGTTCAGTCCTGGCAGCGGCGGGTTTCTCCTTGGGTGACCTGGCTTGCAAGGGGGTCATTTTGATGTGTGGGGTGGCAGTAGGTGGAAGGTCAGCCCAGGGAGTAGGCTGTGCTGTGGGAAGGAGGCAGGGACAGAGGGGAGCACCCAGGTAGGATGCAGCAGGTAGATGCCTATGGGCAGCCTGGCTCTTTTCCTAGGACAATATCCCCTCAGATTCTACTGGTGAGCCTCTTTCTCCTCAGAATGGCTGGGGGCTCTCCTCCTGGGGCCTCTTAGGAGCGCATAGCCTGTGTGTAGGAGTGTTCTTTGCGTGGTGTAGCTCAGCACGGAGCCTGCTCAGGTCAAGGACCCACATGGCCAGGGCCAGAAGTCTTGGCTGCCAGTCACCATCCCCTCATGGAGGGCAGCCACGACCCTAACTGTCCCTGCGTGGGTTAGGGTTACTGGTTTTGCAGATCCACTAAATGGAAACTTGTGCCATGTCCCGTGTCCCTGGCCTCCTTCACTCTCCTTTTTTGTGAGATTCACCTGTCTTGCAAGGAATCTCAGATGGTTACTTGCTGTGGGTGGGCCATATCCTGTCCTGTGAGTGGCCCTCAGTTTGTGTATACATCATGCTGCTGATGGGCGCCTGGATGGCTCCAGGTGGCCCTTAGGAATGGCGGAGCCCTGGGTGAGCAAGGGGACGTATGTGCACTGCAGGCTGTGAGTTGGCAGTGGAGTTGCTGGGCAGACCATCAGGCAGGTGGCAGTGGCAGAAGTCCCAGCCTGGCCCTCCTAGGGCTGCCTGATTACATCCCAGAGAGGCTTACGGCCTCCAGTCTCTGAATCTCACTCTATAATTTGTCACACTTTGTATATTTATTTTGTATATTTGAGACTCCTTCTCCCTGCCGCGCCATCGCTCCTAAAGGTCAGGAGTCTCTCATGCCTTGGGGGTCCAGCCTTTCCTAGCCACATGTTTTCATTTTCTAACAATGCAACTGATAGGACAGCAGAATATACACTTCCCACTGGGGCCAAAATAAGGTGGGACAATTTGGGACAAAGCCCTGTGGACATCAGGCCTTGAGAAATGGCCACAGAAGCATCCTCCTGTTCCATGGGAGATTAAACAGAGATGACTTGTTTGGGCCAAGCAAGCTTGGGGGTTGAAGGTGTTGGGATAAAAGATGTCAAGTTTCACAGTTCTGAACATAGGATCAGCTCCATCCAGCTGAGAAAATCCAGTCAGAGGTTAAAACGTGGTTATTCAGCTATGTGCATACACAGAGGGCTGCCCAGATGCCAGCCAGGGGAGACTTTCTCTGGGGTTCGGCTCTCCAGCCTTGGACTCGAAGCAGGCAAAAGAGGCTCAGAGAGAGAAGAATGAAGAAGGACTCATGAGTGGGAAGGTGGGCTCTGTCTCCCACAAGGCACCCTGAAGCATCCCGCTCAGCAATGCATAATCTACGGAGGATGAAAGAGCCCAGGAATAAAATTGGTGAAGGACCATGTGGACAGAGCTGCTTGACCATTCAGTGGCAGCTGCAGACACAGGAGCTGGGCAACAGTCTCTTCTGCAGCAAGCTCACACCTACAACACCCTGAATCTTCCACAGAGCTAAGGGCAGTTTGCATGGTGTGATATCTATGGTGGGATATCTGTGTCCAGCCAGACCTAATAACCCCTTCCCAGAAAGTCCCCTGAAGTGGTCTAAACATATGCAAACAGCACCAGCGTGATGTTATGGTTTGGAGCTGCCCACCATGCTGGGTCTCTTAAATCCATCAGGCATCAAGTCATTGTCTAAAGTGCCTGCACCCTTTCCTCAACTCACAGCACTCCTAGAACAGGGAGGGGTCCTTCACCACCAGCTGAGGGATGAGGGAAGACTCTGCCGTGAATGATGGATTTGATGTGTGGGTGAGAAGCACAGGTGCACTCGGATGCCAGGTGCACTCAGCCACCACTCAGAGATGGTTTTGAAGACAAATAATCCCAAAGACAGACCCTTGGGACAGCGCCAGAGCCCTGCAGCCTGGAGCCTGTGCTATACCTCCATTGCCTTCTCCTTCCTCCCTCTGCCTACCCTTTTCTCACCTTTCTTTCTTTCTTTCTTTCTTTCTTTCTTTCTTTCTTTCTTTCTTTCTTTCTTTCTTTCTTGTTTTGGTACCAGGGAATGAACTCAGGGGCACTTAAACACTGAGCCACATCTCCAGCCCAATTTGGTATTTTATTTAGAGACAAGGTGTCACTGAGTTGCTTAGCACCTCACTAAATTGCTGAGGCTAGCTTTGAACTTATGATCCTTCTGCCTCAGCCTCCCAAGCCACTGGGATTACAGGTGTGCACTATCGCGCCCAGCCTTCTCTCACTTTTCCATGAGTGTTGATCCTGAAGGTAATTCTCAGCCCAGAATCTGTTGCCCAGAAAAACTGACCTAGACATCAGCCATCTGCCATTCATCCATCAATTCAACCTTCACTTATCTATCCCTCCGAGCCCTCTATTGTAACAAGCTTCCATTTATCCAACCAAACACCTATCTATCTTCAGTCCATCTATCCAGCATCCAAATACCTGTCCATCCATTGAATTATCCAACCTCTATCCTCAAACCAACTCTGTTTGTACAATTATTCAGCTCCATGAACATTTATCTGTTCATCCACTCAACCATCCAACTACTCATCCATTTTTCTGTTTGCCTTTTCTTCCATGAATGCACCCATCCATCCATCCCAAATTCAACTATCTATTCTGATATGGAACCGTCCAGCCATCTATCCACCACCCGCCAATCTAGATATTATACAAATATGTACTTCATACCCACTGTGTACCTGAAAATCTTCTGTGGATACAGCAGTGAACAAGAGGTACCCAGCCTTCCTAGAACATTTCTCTAGCAATAAAATCTAACCAATATTCGGTGTATATTTCATACCTGGCCCTGAAACACAAAGACAAAAAAAGAGTCCCATCCCGCTAAGGGTTTCTAGCCTCCTCGGGGGGACAGATGCTCAAAAAATGCTTGGCTCAGACATTAAAATGTTGAGGTTCAAGGCTGGGGTTGTGGCTCAGTGGTAAAGCACTTGCCTCGCATGTGTGGGGCACTGGGTTCAATCCTCAGCACCACATAAATAAATAAAATAAACGTATTGTGTCCATTTACAAATAAAAAAAATTTTAAAAATGCTGAGATTCAGAATCTACAGGAGCATCGAAAAAGTCCTTAATCCCCATTGGGAAGTTCCAGAAAGGGCAGGAGGAGGGAGCCAGGTGGAAAATGCAGTCCAGGCATGGGCATGAGCACGGGCACACTGCTTGGAACCAGGGCGGCTCATGGAGGGAGCAGTGAGCACCAGGAGGACAAGAGAGGATACCGCTCAGCCATAAGCCTTGCTTGGCACAGGGTCCCAGTCAGATTTTTAATGAAATGAAAGAACCTTAGAAGATGCAACAGTCTGACCATTTGCAGAATGGGACAATGGTGCCAGTCTTAGGGCTGTAACCAGAATTCTAGCTCTGGAAGCACCTAATGCATAGTCGATCATTAGCAACATAAATACAATGTAACAAAGCAATCATTGATGCTTCGTTAGTGGATAGCTTCATCATGCTCATGACTCAGTCACTGAGAGTGACACTTTCTGCACCCTTCTATAGAAGGAACTCTCTCAGGGACCCCTGGGGGGCACGCCGCTTTTTGCTGTCTCTCTCTATAGCACAGGGTCTGAGAGAAGCCAGTGGCCCTCCAAAAGGAAAACTTTCAGGGTTCTCGGAGGACTTGCGCGTGCCTGGCCTCGTGCAGCTGGGTGGGGAGGCCGTGGGCGTGCAGGAGAGAAGGCCACGGCCCCTCTTCAGAAGCGGAACACGTTTCTGTCCCTTAATGATGCCATTATGGCTGTCACCCATGAATTTCGCTAAAACCTTTTGGGAAATTGTTTATATTTTCAGCTGAATGACCTCTTGGGGTAATGAGTTTCCATAACAACTAATGGGTGTCCAGCACGCTTCCGCCCCGGGCTGGGCCCTGTGTGCTCTTTGATTCCCAGCAGCAGCGGCTGATGGCAGTTCAAGTGGTTCCTGTTTGCTGCCTTTGTGCAAATGGCAGGTGGGTCAGGTGGGGGCACCCGATGGGCTCTGGCCCCAGGGTTGTCAGTGCACCCACCACATGCCAGCCCACAGTGGGGCTGTGTTCAGCCTTGCCCCCAACACCCCCAACAGGAGCCTGTCCCAGGCTGGGGTAGGGATCCAGCCTGCACCTGTCTGGAAGCTCACAGGTATCTGGACAAGACAGAAGCACCTAGTTCAGTGGGCATATTGTAGTGAGACCGAGGGACCAGCTCAGAGCACAAGAAAACAAACAGATCAGAGAATACTTTTGTTTCTACAGAGCCCCTGAGGGTGGAGAAAGAGAACGGAAAAGTTTTGGAGACCCTGACAGGTCATACAAATGGAAGTACCTGTCAGGACAGAGTGGCTGGGTTCTGACTGGCAAAAAAACATGTTGCCAGCAAGCCCAGGAGGCTCTGGATGGCCCCATGGTGGCCAGGTCAACATGGCTAGGGCAGGGAAAGCTGGGTTCAGTTTCCAGCATGGAGCGCTCCCAGGTGAGGCGCCTTGTAGGGGCAAGGGGCTGAAAAATATTTTAACTGTGCAGAGAAGAGCTGATGGACAGATCTTAACGAAAGCTCAGAGGGTGCGTGTGACGGCCTGGGAAGCACCGAGCAGATCTCCAGGCCTCAGAGACAGCTCGGTCTCTGACCTTTAGCTAGAGGAGCTGTTTTCCTGGCGCCAAATTCCTCTGGTGCCCAGGCCACAGAAAAGGTCCAGTGGTCGCATTCTCTCCTAGGGCCCTTCGGCTGAACTCTGAGACCTTGTGAGAGCAGTTATCTTCCTTTTGAATCTGGAGGTACCCCTAGAGTGGAGGGGTTCCCCAGTACCCGATTCAGCTGCGGGAGGGCCCCTTCCTCTACTGTCAGGCCACAGACACCCCTGTGCCCTCATGTGTGAAATGTGGGGAAGAAGGAGCGGAGCCTGGAAGGAGCAGCAGCTGCAGTCCGGGGCTGCACACGCATTCACTCACCCCTTCTAGCTCTCTGCAGTGCCGACGGGGGCAAGCGCTCCTGAGCCATCGACAAGCCAAACGAACAAAAGCCTGGAGCCAGACAGGGGCTGCAGGGAGGCTCACATAAAGCCATGTTAGAGGCAAGGAGAATAGGAGCTCTTTAATGGCACAACCTGGCAGGGGGTGACAGCTGGGCTGAGAAAGAGCAACGGGCTCCTTGTGGGCCCCCCGGGCAGAGAAAACAGTGAGGGCAAAGGGCTAACCTGGAGAGTGCCAAGGGTTGGAACGTGGCTTAGCAGAGGCAGGAGGGAATGGGTGGCTTGGGATGCAGGCAGGGACAGAGGAGGGCGCCCTTTGACCCATGTCCCCATGCTGGGGGTCAGTCTATGTGAGGTGGGAGCCCCTGGGGACCAGTCCACGTCCACAGTGGTAAAGAGAAGAAGTTGGGCTGAAGAGGAGGTGGCTTGGAGAGCCTGAGCTGTGGCCTGGCACAGCCTGCTGAGCTGTTCCGGGGGCTGTGCCCAGGCACAGGGGGCCCAGCCTGCAGCCTCAGTGCCTTAGCCTGGCTGGGAAATGAAGGTGGGGGCCACCTTCTCAAGGCTACGCCAGGACTCGGAGGTCTCTTAGCACAAAGGCCAAGCTCGGCCAACAAAGGGGAGAAAGGAAGCAAAAGACTTTTTGAGCCTGTCTTAATTGCGCCCCAGCAGATTGGAAGGAAAGAGCTCGGCAATGCTGGAGGGGGTCGATGAGCGGCCTGCAATTGGGCTTATAAAAGGGAAATCAATTTGCACTCCTCCTTAGGAAGAGGCTGCATGTGGCCTGAATTACTCTTCTGGGTTATTTGGTTTTGCCTTCAAATCAGAAAATTGTAGTTATTACAGCCCCAGGATTGATTGGCGTGGAGCAGCCCAGGTCCGCACCTCTGCCTTTGTCTGCCCGAGATCTGAACAGAGAGTGGAGGGCAGCGCTCCCCACCCCTGGGGGGCATCGGCGAGGGCGAGGGGAGAAAGGGCAGAGGGCTGGCGTCTGGCGAGGGGCTCAGCAGCCGGCCTCCCTAATGCGTTTGAGTCATGATTCTTCCGGTTTGACATGTTGTGTACTTTCGAAGTTAAAAGGGGTCCGTCCGGGCTGCCTGCTAGAGTCCTGCAGCCCTGCCCCCCAGACAGCAGAAATGTGTGGGGCGGGGGTGTCTCCACTGCGCTGCAGTAATTACCCATTGATCATCTTCAGCTTTACCCTTAATCCTCTAAGCCTCCGCAGATAGCCCCTAATTCACAATCACCTGAAATGCTATTGATTTTTTTTTAATTTAACTTGCAGTAAGTTTCCAGCTCCATTGCCACCCAGAGGGAAAGGGGTGACATTAAGCCCCCTCCCCAGAGCCTTTAAAACATCACCTCCTCCCTACAAAACACCCCTGTCTCTGGAGCACAAAACAGGCACATCTTTTCATTATTTATTGTAGCTCCGTGACCTTTTAAATTCTTAACAGTTCCAAGCACAAAGCCAAGTCCCGGGTGTACATTTGATTGGCGATCTGTTGTTAAGACCAAGTCACGGGATGTTAAGGAGAACTTTCCTTTTAGCATCTTGGGGCCTCACCACATCCCTGTCCCTAGTGGGGAAGAGGGCTTCCATTTGCCAGGGGTCCCCTGACCCTGGCTGTTCCCTGCTTCTAACCAGGCAGCCACATGCTTTCTGCCCACATCACCAGACTGGAAGTACTTGGAAAGCTTCCCCTCTCCAGGAGTCCCTGCTCGTCCCAGTCCATCGAGGCCACCAAAACCAGGGAAGTACTCTGGGAACATCATGTTTAGAAGAGTTAGATTAGCAAGAAGGCATTTTTGCCGCCAGCTGTATGTGTGGTTTTTCCAAGGGATAACTTCATCCACAAGTAAAATCTTTCCATGCTCAGCCTCTCTCATCGGAAGGGGGTGTAAGGAACCCTGAGGAGCAGGTGGAGTTCTGACTTTGCCCTGGCCAGGCTTGGCCTGTTACCTGCAGCAATTTCCCTAAGTCTTTCTACAGTTTGGGTTCATCTAGTAAAAGGAGAAACACACACCTCCGCAGGGTGTGAGCGGTGGTGCCATCTGAACAGGCGCAGTGGGTTGAGTGCAGCCAAGGGTCTGCGTTCATTGCTGTGTTGTGATGGACAAGACCCCACTGAGAGGAAAGCACAAGGGACCTTGCCATTGTGTTTGCCATTTCCTGTGACTCTATGATTATTTCCAGATTAAAGTGTCGGGCATGTTATGTTAAGGGCATGCATAATCAGAGCACCCATTTCAGGTTTTTAGTGAGAATTTCAGAGCTACGCCAGTGTCTAGCACTTAATGCCAAGCCTGGCATAGGTGTGTGCTTAATAAATGGGGTTTATTTTTAACCCCTTTGTCTATTGATTCAAGTCATCAGCAGCCCCTTCTTATTAGGTATGTCCAGAAAAGTCCCAATGGTGTTTGCAGAGAGGGCATCTATGGGGCTTGGCAAAAGCCAAACCTTTTTCTTTCATGCCGGTTCACTTCTTCTCAAGGCTAATTGTTGCTAACTGCACTGTTGGATTGCCAACAGAAGCGTCCATACCAGTCTAGTTAGATGTGCTGACTGTTGATGGGCTCGGCAAGGTGGGCTGGAGGCAGACCCCACAAGCAGAGAGCAGGGTCCACGAATCAAGACTGATGGAGTCAGAATTCAGGGAGAAAGGTGCTGGCTGCCCGACGGAGGTCTGCTTAGAGTCTCCTTGTTTCCCCTCCCACCCCTCAGGAGCACAAAGCCCCCTGTGACTTTGCCAGCCAAGGCCATCTTTGTTGTCCACAAGCATCTGGGCCTTTTTGGCTCTTGGCCTCAGACATCTCCTTTTTGCAGAGAGCTATGGCTGTGCTCTTGGTTCATGGTTGCATGGGAAGCACTTGCTCCTTCTTTCACGGGAGTTCTTCATGCTGATTGGTGTCACAAACAAAACCCAACTCCAATTTGCACTTGGATCCAACCATTGCTGTGTGACTTGGTGCAAGATCTTTAACCTCTCTGAGCCTCAGCTTTCTCTTCCATAGTCTGCCAATTAAAATGCTGACTTCCATACTAACATCAGGGGAAGCTGGGTGTTGGGGGGCAGTCTATGAAAACAAAATTGACCCAAATGCCTGCTTCCTAGGACCTCTGAAGTCTGGAGATGACAAACAACGTGAAGTACTTGTGTTCCCAAGCTTTATGCAGGAGAGGTCACAGCACAGCCATTGCTTCATCCTTACTCTGTATTTTTCTTTGACCTTTACTACACCTACATCCCAGATGAGGTAAACAGATTGATCCAGTGCCAACAGGCTGGTAGAAATGGAAGACTATCAATACCCTTGCTGCTGTGCAGAGGGAGCACTCCCCCACCTCAGAATTACAATCTCCGCCATAAAAACAAGTGCAGGTGGTAGTGGATGAGCCTTCTACTGCTTCTCTTCACCCAGGGCTGGAAGCCACTGTAAAGCAAGAGAAGGTGGGCTGGGCCCCAGAGTCCTGAAGCCTACAGGAACCCAGCTCAGGTCCCCTTCCTGGGCCTGGCCCCTCATTCTCCCTGGCAAGCAGTGTTTGGTGCTGTTCTGGAGCCCGAGGACAGTGGAGAGCAGGGAGCACCCTCCCACTGCTGAGCGCAGAAGTCCCCGTGTGCCCAAAGGGCCCTCAGCAAGGGTGCAGGGCAAGTGTGAGACACACCACTCTATCCCAGGACACTTCCTGCCTGCACCTGGTCGCTGCAGGGACCCACCCCCAACGTCAGCCGGTGCCTGGCCTCTGCTGTGTAAACCTGAACCCTTCAATCAGTGCTGGTGCAGGGCTGCCCAACAACAGCATGGTGCCCATTTAGCAAAGTCACCAAGTAATCGAAAATACAGTTGAGCTGCCTAATGAGGCTGGTTGATCGGGTGGACTTGGTGGAACATCCAACCCAGTGGCATTAGCCTGGCGTGTTAATTAAAAGCGTGACACTTGAAGCACCATCCAAAGCACCTCATTAATTATTCCTTGAATCCAAAGGTCAGATGCACTGGAGGAGTTACAAGACGGTGATGAAATTGCTCAACAACGGGCCCTGGTGACAGCATCCTTTGCATGGAGGCCTCGTACCCACCTGTCACTTTGGTGGAGGGGGAGCAGCAGCCCTCTTTTCTGTGCACTGTGGCCTCAAATTCGAGGGAAGGACTGAGGGTGCCTGAGATGCTGGCTTCAGCTCAGCCCCATGCGTAGCATCATGTTGATGGACGTCGTTGGTCGGAGCGCTCGCTGTTGCTGGATTGGCCGAAGGGTCTTGTGCATTTACCTTCCCTCTGTGAGACCTGTAGGTAAGGCAGCTGGAGCCAAGTTTCCAAAGTCGGGAACCAACAGACGGGAATTCAAATCCAGTTTGTGCTGGAGCAAAAAGCAAGCTCCTCAGGAATATGAGAAGTGTGAGAGTTTGGGCAGGTTACTGTACCTCTATGGGCCCTTGTTTGCCTGCCCAATCTTTAGTCAGCTTTGTGTCTCCATGACCGAAAGGCCTGGCAAGAATAACTTAGAGGAGGGAATGTGTATTTTGGCTCACGGTTTCAGAAGTCTCAGTCCATGGTCAGCCGACTTTACAGTCTGAGGTGATGTAGGGCTTATGGTAGAAGGGCACAGTGGAGGGAAGCAGCTCAGGACAGGTCATCAGGAAGCAGACAAAGCATCTTATCAATACTATCAATACCCAAGGCACACCCCAGTGACCTACCCTCTCCAGCCACACCCTACCTGCCTGCAGTTATGCCCACAGATACATTCAAAATGGATGAATCCACTGATGAGGTTAAGACCCTCATAACCCAATCATTTCGCCTCTGAACTTTTCTGCATTCTTTCACACGTGAGCTTTTGGGGACGTTTCATATCCAAACCACAACAGCAGGCGAACACACCACCTCGTCTAGGGGATGAAAGGACAGTGACAGAGGTGGTATTGCCAAGGGCAGACCACTCACAAGGGCAGGGCTCCTCCCACACCCCTTCCAGCACCTGGCCACCACAAGGAACCTTCCCTGAGTCCACCAAACTCCCATCCCAAGACCGTGGTTTGCTCCCTGAACCTAAGTGCCCTTGGGCATCCTGGTGGCTGGGAGGCAAGGTCATGGAACCTTGGACCAGTCCCTGATCCCTCAGTACTGTCACCAAACCATTCTCCAGATGGGGTAACAGACACCTGGAAAAACCAGCAGGCAGAAACTCTGGGTGTACCTCCAGCCAGGCCAGCCTTGGAGGCCTTGGTCCTCACCAGCTCTGAGCCTTCTGGGCCTAGGAGAGTCAAACGGAAGCCTGCAGCCTGTTGGGGAAAAGACCTAAAATTGCACCAAGAGCCCAGGATCAGTTTCCTACTGGGATGAGCAGCGATGAGACAGTGTGTGTCACAGTGATCAGCGCATGCCCTCCAATCTCCAGTTCTGCTCCTGGGACTGGGCCATCCCATTGCTCATTTGTTTGTGTCTAAGAGTGAAGGATCCTCAGAGCAGAGCTTGTTGCAGCCAGCGTTTACCACCATCCACTCCCCCAGTTTCAGCCAACAGAGGCATCGCAGGGAGGTGTGCCTCCACACAGCTATCAAGGGGTTAGTTCCTCCCTTCAGCACAGATATGCATTGTTGAGAGCCATAGCTGAAGGGGCCCCAGCAAACTTCCAGCTGCCAACAAACTTCTAGCTGCCAGCTGATGATTGGCTCACAGCAGCCCCAGCAAACTTCTAGCTGCCAACTGATTGGCTCCTCTGCGGTGATGCTCATTGGGCTGTTTCCCCACCCTTTCAGATCAGGGAGCTGCTCATTGGGGAACTTTTTTTGGCTCCGCCCACACGACCCAGCCAATCGGCCTCAAGAGCAGGAGGAGTGGGGGAGGTTGAGAGGCTTGTGGGAAGCCAGTGGTGGCAGTTGGGCTCTGAGGGTTTTTCCTGAGGAGCTGTGTGGTGTGGTGTGTGTGTTCTAAAAATAAAGTACTTGATGATCACATGACCCTGGACATGGATGCTGTCCTGTCAGATTTTGTCCATTCCACAGGAGCAGAGCCAGGGTTGGCTGGTGATCTCCTGGAAGGTAAGAATTGGGATGTGAGTGCTGCCAAGTGGGCAAGATCAGGTCAGGGTTGGTTGGTGCCTCAAGGTCTGTACTATTCCTTTGTAGAACTTGGTGCTGATAACGCCAAGGTCACGGGTTTGTTCCCCCGGCCACCAAATGCCCCAGGCTGGCAGGGCACAATTCAGGAGCCACTTGTCAAAAGAAACAAACTTTATTTTTAGAACACACACACCACACCACACAGCTCCTCAGGAAAAACCCTCAGAGCCCAACTGCCACCACTGGCTTCCCACAAGCCTCTCAACCTCCCCCACTCCTCCTGCTCTTGAGGCCGATTGGCTGGGTCGTGTGGGCGGAGCCAAAAAAAGTCCCCCAATGAGCAGCTCCGTGGTCTGAAAGGGTGGGGAAACAGCCCAATGAGCATCACCGCAGAGGAGCCAATCAGTTGGCAGCTAGAAGTTTGCTGGGGCTGCTGTGAGCCAATCATCAGCTGGCAGCTGGAAGTTTGCTAGGGCCCCTTGGGCTGTGGCTCTCAACAATGCATGCAAACTGGTGTTGAGCTAGTGACCAAAACAGACAGGGTGTCACCCCTCATGGGAGCTTTGTGGAAATACATCCAAATAGGTCCACCAGTGCATCCCAGTGCACACAGAAGGATCCTGCTGCCAATTGTTAAAAGTAAGCTATACATACTCATAGACACACAGCAGGTGTATTGTATTTCCTTCTGTCTTAACATTTGTACTATCATGAGGGTCTATTTTTTTATACTTTAAAAAAATTATGAATTTCGAAATCTCCATGACCAGCTCTGAAGTCTTTGCGTGTTGTGGAATTCCTGCTCAATCCAGGAGCAGACCCCTTCTTCTTCCCCAAGGTTGGGCTCAGAATGAATCACACACACACACCAAAGTTCAGAAGCTGACAGATGCCCATCGGTGAGCAGCAGGGCTGTGTTCTGAGCCAGTTTGGCATCCGAGCCTACAACAGCTCAACTATTTATTTAACGGATGGCTGCTGTCTTCATTCAAATGATGTTGCCTGTTAGAAATGAATGCCCATTGAATCTATCACGGTGACAAAATGCACCTGTGTTTATCCTTCTGCTGCCAAGGCTGAGAATTCAATATTTTTTTTCATTAATTTTAGCACCTTTTGAAAAGGGGGGCTTTGGCTAGGGAATGAAGAGGCCTCCGCCTTTCCAGGACTTCAGCCTCCATGTCTCCACCCTCTCCCGGGATTCTGCTGGACGCAGGGTAGACTCTCACCCTTATGGATCTTGTCATTCAAAGCTCCCGAAGCTCTCAGTGATGAGCTGGTGATTTGCTAACTGCCAGAAGATACCTGCTTGTGCCCAACCATGCGGCTTACAGGTACTTCTCTCCATCCTTAAAAAGCACTCAGATCCCAGGCCTTCAGCAATCTGCTCACCCTCCTTCACCTGCCCTGGCTCCAGGGCCCTTTGTGCTCCAAGCTTAGACCCTGAACCCATGTCTGCTAGGTGACTCCATTTTTTGTTTCCATGAGGTTTTATTATGGTCTTATCTTCCACAAGCCTGTAGGGAAGGACAGAGTGGTCCCGACCTGCCAGCTCATTCATTCATTCACTCAAGAACCTGTGTTAATTGCCTGCTGAGTATCAGGTATTGTGATGAACACATCTCTTAGGCCCTCCCCAGGGCTCTCAGCCCTCTGATGGGGCAGTACGGAGAAAGCAGTTTCCCAGTTAAGGCCAGATGGACACTCCAGCTCTGTCCCTGCCTCCCACCACAGCAGTACTGGAGACAGTGTCACTTATGTGTACAGATGGACAGAACCCATTGGGAAGGGAAGCCACCAAGGAGCATGCTCCTTGGCCTGCAGTGCAGGATCCAGACTGCCTCAGTGGCAACGGTGTGTGTGATTCCTGTCACTGCTCTGGGTGCTCCTTTGTTGATGTCCTCGGAAGGTTTTTGTAGGATATGCTCCCTGATTCCATTGCCCCAGGTTCACGTGTGAGACAATGCAAGAAAGAGATGATTGGGTTATGACAACCTTTGCCTAATCAGTGCATTAATCCCCTGATAGAGATTAACCCAGTGGTCATTGTAAGAAGGTGGGGTGTGGCTTTGGTATGTATATTGTTTATCTGTGGTAAGAGAAGTCACTCTGTGATGTCCTGAGCTGCTTTCCTCTGCCACACCCTTCCACCCTGATGCTCTGCCTCACCTCTGGCCTCAGCAATAGAGTTGGCCATCTGTGAATTGAGACCCCTGAATCTGTAAGTACCAAATAAACTTCCTCCTCCAAGATTATTCTTGTCAGGTCTTTTGGTCACAACCATGAAAAAGCTGACTAAGACAACCCCATAACCTCCCTGGGACTCCGTTTCCTTGTTTGCATGATACAATGGAAATAACTACTGTTTTTCAGCATGGCTGTGTGCCAGTCTGTCCACTGAGTCCTCTCTGTGCTTTGGTTCCCTTGGCCATGCCAGAACTTTCCAAACAGGACCCACAGAGGTCAAAGGATGGGCCACAGCCACGCTGGAGGAACAGGACCTGAAATCGGTTGTACACAAAATCAGTGTCTCCATCATGCTCCTCCCCCAGGATGGGACAGGTTACTGAGGTGCTGTGCAGGACACCAGGGCTTGGCCATGAAAGGCTCCATGCAGCTTCCCTCCTTCCCCCTGGAGGCCGGCCAGGGGACATGCCTGCCTGTGTCTGGTCAGCATGAAGTGCACTGCTGATGACCTCACCCCACTGCCCAGCCACATCCCGGATATGGCCTTGGGGGAGTTCCCAGGGGGTCCAGTCCCAAAACTGCCACCCCATAATTCCCTGGATTTCCACAGCAGCTCCAAGCCCATCCAGGACCCTGCTGGCAGCCCAGAGCTACCTCTACCTCCTAGAGAAGCCCTGCTATTGCATCGTTCTCTTAATTCCTCAGAGGTGGCCGTGGTGCCCAAGAGCAGGTGGAGACAGGGAGCGGGGGGTGGGGGGGGAGAAAAAAGGAAGCAAAAAGGAGCAGGGTGGGGGCCGAAGAGGTACAGGGAGAGGAAGAGCTGAGGGAATGGGGAGAGGGCTGCATCCGCTGCAGGAACAATGGTCATCAGAGGAGAGGAAGCCTGGACTGGCCTGGAAAGGTGTTCATGGTGGCTAGGTGGGGAGGGGGAGAAGGCAGGGGTCAGGGAGGCTGCAGCAGCACTTCCCTTCTGACTTCCTGGATCCCAGAAGTTACCTGGCAAATGTTCCTGTGATTTTCTGGGGGCCACCCCCAAGCCCTGCAGCCAGCAGATAACACCCGTGAGGATGGGGGCCCTGGGGCTTATTTTCCTTTCTCCCTTGCACACTATTATTAATAACACTGAGTATACTGAGTAGAGTCACCAACCGTGGACGCCATGTGCTCTTGCCAAGCATGAAGCCCCTACATACTCACATCAGCATTGTCACATTTTCAGACAGGCCAGCTGAGCCTCCATGAGTGCAGTGGCTGCCACCCAAGGTCCCATAACAAGGAGCAGCAGAGCTAGAGTTTCAGAGCCGTGAACACCCTTTGCAGTTCCCTTATTTTCTCAGAGGACCCCTCTGCACTACCTGGCGAGGGCATGCTGGGCGCTTGTGATTTCGGGATGACTGCTGACTGCAGGACACCCAACAGCAACAGCAGACAGGTGAGGTGTGGTGACTAGACCTGCAGAAGGGGGAGCTCTCTTCTTAGGAAGGGCCATGAGGAAGGCCTGCCCCAGAGGACAGGGGCTCCCCTGGAACAGAGGAACCAGGCCCGCCATGGCCCACAGACCTGGTGCTGGGAAGAGGTAGAACCTGCCCAGAGCACACGGTCCAGCCTCAGCTGCATGTGAGAAGCAGTCAGAACCTTTGCACACTTATGCTTAATTGAGGAGGAAATGGGTTTTATCACAAAAGCATAGATCTAATTTTGCTTTTTAATTAAAAAAAAAACAACTCCATTTTAGAAAATCAAGCAAAAAGATATTTAGGCTCAGGCAAGAAAGAGCCGCTGGGGTGTCAGGGGCCTTCCAGGCAGAGAGCAGAGAGGAGCTGTGCTACATCCAGCCCCAGCCAGGGACTGGGACAGAGGCATGAACACTCCCCTGCCCTGGCACCTCTGCATCTCAGCCACACTGTCCCTGTGTGAATGAAAATCAGGCCTGGCCCAGCCTGGAATCTGAATCCTGGCCTTGCCAGCAAGAAGGTTTCAGAGACCTGCTGTCTTCACCGGTGGGGTGGCAGCGCAAGGACTGCAGGAGGAGCTTCCAGGTCCAGAAGGGTGCAGGAGAGCTGGGGATGGAGAGGGACAGGCTCCTCCTGGCAGGTCCCCCCCATTCCGGGCCCATCTGCATTCCTGGATCTTACACTTACAGAGAACAGGGGACTCAATGATGCCAGGGCTGGGCATTGGGGTAGAGTGTGATGAGAGGCGGCTGCCTCCCAGGTCAGCAAGTCAGAATGCGCAGCCGGCATGGGCCACAGGCAACACAGGGGAGGGGAGCCTGGGAGGGACAAGCAGCAGCCATGTTTTAGTCAGCTTTTTCTCTGCTATGACTGGAAGACCTGACTTATTATTTTTTTTAATAAGACTCAACATTTTCATTTATTTTTTCATATTAACATACATTCTTTTTTTTTTTTTTACTTTTTATATTTGTTCCTTTTAGATATACATGACAGTAGAGTGCATTTTTGACATATCAGATATATATGGAACATAACTTCCAATTCTTGTGGTTGAACATGATGTGGAGTCACACTGGTCATGTACTCTTATATGAACATAGGAAGATTATGTCTGATTCATTCCACTGTCTTTCCTGTTCCCGTCCTCCCTCCCTTCCCTTCGTTCTCCTTGTCTAATCTAATGCACTTCTATTCTTCCCTTCCCCCACCCATTGTGTGTTAGCATCCACATATCAGAGAGAACACTGGTATTTTGGGATTGGCTGATTTCACTTAGCATCACAGTCTCCAATTCCATCCATTTACTGGCAAATGCCATACTTTCATTCTTTATGGCTGAGTAATGCTCCATTGTATATAAATACCACATTTTCTTTATTCATTCATTTCTTGCAGGACATCTAGGTTGGTTCCATAGCTTGGCTATTGTGAAGTGAGCTTCTGTGAACATTGATGTGTCCGTGTCATTATGGTGTGCTGATTTTAAGTCCTTTGGGCATAGACTGAGGAGTGGGATAACTGGGTAAAATGGTGGCTCCAGTCCAAGTTTTCTAAGGAACCTCCATAGTGCTTTCCAGAGTGGTTACCCCAATATTCAGTCTTAACTACAAAATGTGAGTGGACCTTTTTCTCCACATCCTCGCCAACATTTATTGTTACTTGTGTTCTTGATAATTGCCATTCTGACTGGAGTGAGACGAAATAGTTTAGTTTCAATTTGCAGTTCCCTATTTACTAGAGATGTTGAACATTTTTTCAAATATTTGTTGATCAATTGTATTTATTCTGTGAAGTATCCGTTCAGTTCTTTTGCCCATTTATTGATTGGGTTATTTGCTTTTTTGGTGTTAAAATTTTTGAGCTCTTCCTATGTATTAGAGATTGATGCTCTATCTGAAGTGCAAGTGGCAAAGGTTTTCTCCCATTCTCTCTATTCACATTCTTGTTTCCTTTGCTGTGAAGAAGATTTTTAGTTTGATGCTATTCCACTGATTAATTCTTAATTTTACTTCTTGTGCTTTAGGAGCCTTACTGAGGAAGTCAGTTCCTAAGCTGGCTTGATGGAGAGTTGGTTCTAGTTTTCTTCTCGTAGGCACAGGGTCTCTGGTCTAATGCCTTGGTCCTTGAACCACTTGGAGTTGAGTTTTGTGCAGGGTGAGAGATAGGGGTTAAATCTCATTCTGCTACGTATGGATTTCCGGTTTTCTCTGCACCATTTGTTGAAGAGGTTGTCTTTTCTCTAACATATGTTTATGGCACCTTTGTCTAGTATGAGAGAACTTTATTTATGTGGGTTTATCTCTGTATCTTCTATTCTGTACCATTGGTCTTCATTTCTGTTGGGGTGCCAATGCCATCCTGTTTTTGTTACTACACCTCTGAAGTGTAATTTAAGGTCTGGTATTGTGATGCCTCCTACTTCACTTTTCTCACTAAGCATTGCTTTGACTATTCTAGGCCTCTTATTTTTCCAAATAAATTTCATGACTATTTCTTTTATTTCTATGAAGAACATCATTGGAATTTTAATAGGAATTCCATTAAACCTGTATAGCTCTTTTGGTAGTATGGCAATTTTGACAATATTAATTCTGTCTATCTAACATGGAAGATCTTTCCATCTTCTAAGGTCTTCTTCAATTTCATTCTTGAGTGTTCTGTAGTTTTCATTATAGAAGTCTTTCCCCCTCTTTTGTTAGATTGAATTCCAAGTATTTTTTTTTTTTTTGGCTATTGTGAATGGGATAGTTTTTCCTAATTTCTCTTTCAGTTGATTCATCATTGGTGTATAGGAATGTGTTTGATTTATGGGGGATAATTTTATATCCTGCTACTTTGCTGAATTCATTTATGAGTACTAGAAGTTTCTGGTGCAGTATGTTGAGGCTTCTAAATATAGAGTCATGTCATTGGCAAATCGGGATACTTTAAGTTCTTCTTTTCCTATTCATATCCCTTTAATTTCTTTCTTCTGTTAATTGCTCTGGCTAGAGTTTCAAGGACTATGTCGAATAGAAGTGGTGAAAGAGGGCATCCTTGACTTGTTCCAGTTTTTAGAGGGAAAGCTTTCAATTTTTCTCCATTTTTGAATGATGCTGGCCTTGGGTTGAGCATATATAGCTTTTACAATGTTAAGTGTGTTCCCACCATCCCTAGTTTTTCTAGTGCTTTGAACATGAATGGTCATATTTTTGTATGTGATTTGCCAGTATTTTATTAAGAACATTTGCATCTATATTCATCAGGGATAGTGGTCTGAAGTTTTCTTTCCTTGATGTGTCTTGGTCTGTTTTTTCTTTCCTTTTTTTTTAAATTTTTTGGTACTTGGGATTGAACTCAAGGGCACTCAACCACTGAGCCACATCCTAGTCCTATTTGGTATTTTATCTAGAGACATGGTCTCACTGAGTTGTTTAGTGTCTTACCATTGCTGAGGTTGACTTTGAACTTGCAATTCTCCTTTCTCAGCCTCCGGAGCCACTGGAATTACAGGCGTGTACCACTGCACCTGGCTGCTTTGTCTGACTTGATATCAGGGAGATACTAGCTTTACAGAATGAGTTTTAAAGGGTTCCTCCTTTTCTATTTAATGGAGGATCCTTCTTTTTCTATAGGAGGAAGGTTGGTGTTTGTTCTTTTTTGAAGGTCTGTTAGAACTTGGCTGAGAATCCATCCAGTCCTGGGCTTTTCTTGTGGGTAGGCTTTGGATGGCATCTTCAACTTCATTAATTTAAATTGATCTACTTAAATTTTCTACGTCTTCCTGATTCAATTTGGGTAGGTCATATGTCTCTAGGAATTTGTCAGTTTCTTTGGATTTTCAATTTAATTTCATTATAAATTTTCAAAATAGATTCTGATTATCATCTGTATTTCAGTAGTGTCTATTATGATATTTTCTTTTTCATTGTGAATTTTAGTAATTTGGGTTTCTCTCTCTTTCTCTTGGTTAGTTTGGCTAAGGATTTATCAATTTTATTTTATTTTTTCAAGGACATAACTTTTTGTTTTGTTGATTTTTTGAATTTTTGTTTCAATTTCATTGATTTCAGCTCCGATTTTAATNTTTTTTTTTTTTTTTTTTTTTTTTTTTTTTTTTTGCATTTGCAAAGAGTTGCTTTGTGGCCCAAGACGTGGGCTATTTTAGAGAACTATCCATGTGCTGCATAGAATAAAATATATTCAGCCATTGATGGATGAAATATTCTATATATGCCTGTTAAATCTCAATTATTAATTGCATTTTTTTAGTTCTATAGCTTCTTTATTTAGTTTTTGTTTGGAGGATCTATCCAGTGGTGAGAGAGGTGTGTTAAAGCCATCCAGTATCATTTGTGTTGTGGTCCATTTGATTCTTGAATTTGAGAAGTATTTGTTTATATACATAGATGCCCCATTGTTTGGGGCATAAATATTTACAATCATTATGTCTTGTCGATGTATAATTCCCTTAAGCAGTGTGAAATGTCCTCCTTGGTCCCATATGATTAACTTTGGCTTGAAATCTACTTTATCTGATATGAAGATAGAAATCCCTGCTTGTTTACAAGATCCACGTGAATGATATGTTTTTTTCCCAATCCTTTTACCTTCAGTCTTAAATGTGTTTGCCTGTGAGGCGAGTCTCTTGGAGACAGCATATTGTTGGGTCTTGTTTTTTAATCCTGTCTGCCAGTCAGTCTTCTGCTTGATGAGTTTAGGCCATTAACATTTAATGTTATTATTGAGAAATGATTTTTATTCCCTGCTATTTTGATTTATTTCTAGTTTTTAATTTGAATTAGTTTCCCCTTTGACTAACTATTCTTCTAGTGTAGTTCCTCCATTTGCTGGTTTTCACTTTTATTTTTCATTTCTTCTTCATGAAATATTTTATTGAGTATGTTTTGTAGTGCAGGTTTTCTAGTTGCGAATTCTTTTAACTTTTGTTTATCATGAAAGGTTTTTACTTCATCATCAGTTCTTGAGCTTAATTTTGCTGGGTATAGTATTCTTTGCTGGCATCATTTTCTTTCAGAGCTTGGTATATATTATTCCAAGACCTCCTGGCTTTGAGGGTCTGGGTTGAGAAATCAGCGGAGATCTGGATTGGTTTCCTCTAATGTGACCTGTCATTTTTCTCTGGCAGTTTTTACAATTCTATCATTATTCTGTATGTTAGGCATTTTTATAATAATGTGATTTGGTGTAGGTCAGTTTTAATTTTGTATATTCAGGGTCCTATAAGCTTCCTACATTTGATTTTCTATTGCATTCTTCATATTTGGGAGAATCTCTGATATTATTTCATTGAAATGATTGTACATTCCTTTGGTTTGTGTCTTTGAGACTTCATCTATTTTGATAAATCTTAAATTTGGTCTTTTCATGTTAACCTATATTTCTTGGAAGTTCTTTTCATGGTCTCTTAATATCTTTTCTCCATAGTCAATTTTATTTTCAAATTGTGTATTTTGTCTTTATTGACTGGAAGTCTGTCTTCCAAGTGGTCTGGTCTGCTGGTGATGCTTTCTATTGAATTTTTAGTTTGGTCTATTGATTCCTTCACTTCAATAATTCTTTGGCTTAATTTTTTATAATCCTCTTTATTGAAGAAATTTCTTACTTCCAGTAGTTTTTCTCTGATTTTACTCTTTGCATCCTCCTTTACCAGTTTAACTGTGTACATTCTAAACTCCTTCTCTGACATTTCTTCCACTGTGGTATTGATGGATTCTGTTATTGGAGTATCTTGGTTTGTTTGAGGCAATTTTTTCCCTTGCTTTTTCATGTTGTTTGCATGTCTACCCATCTACCAGTATGAATCTGAGGTAGTAGAGTTTCTATCCTGTGGACTTATAGTGTTCCTGAAGGTTTTCAGTACCTCAGTGTTTAGGGGAAGACAAATAACAACAAGCAATGCAAATGATATACAGCAGTAAACCAAGTAGTTCCTGCTATGGTGTCTACAATGCTAATTATCATAATAAACATAATGATCTGATCAATTATTGCCTACAGTAAAAACAGTAAGTTTGAAAAAGGGTTTACAATTTTGAATAATGGATAGGGAGAGAACACAAGTGATGTAGGATTTGATGATGAGGGAGGAGGAGAGAAGATAGAAGTAAAAAATTAAAGGTAGAATGAAAAAAAGAACAATAGAGATTGGCTGTTAGCAGAAGAAAAGACAGAAAGAATCAAGGGAAACAGATAAGTGACAGAAAATATATGTATAAAGTAAAAATTTTTTAAAATAAAAATAAATGAATACAAAACAAAACTGAAATATCTAATTGAACAGTCTTGTCCACAAAATACTGATCTATGAAAAGTAACTGGCTTCAAAAATACTAGAGCTGAGAAAAAACAAAATTAATATATATAAATGTTTATGAACCTTTAAGGTCACAAACAGAGAAAAGAAAAAAAAAGATCTTTATAAAAAATCAAAGAACTGTTTTTGTTGGAGTTCAAAAGTTTTTCCACTTCCATTCTCAGCATTATTAGGTGGGGTTGTCTGGAGTGTGATGCTTGGTCCACCCTCAAGTTGGGACTGCTGGAGTGAGAGAGGTGATCTTGTACTCAGAACGCCTGGTGATAGGGTTTAGGCTTAGGTCTGCTCTAGATTCTTTGCTGAATGCCAGTTGACCTGGAGATTTTTAATCAGCACACTTCCAGAGCCCAGCAGTTGCTGGTCCTCACTGGAGGCCTGCACCCCAGTGATCTCCCCTAGGTTCCACTCTTGCAGTGAAGGAGGCAATTCTTAGTCCAGTTGTCTATCTGCTGTCTTGGTTTCATGCCCTGGAGCAGCTAGGAAAGCTACCTTCTATATTCTGCCATCTTGAAACCTTCAAGAATCCAAAAGACCTGACTTCTAAAGAACCACTTTAGAGGGAGAAAACTTTATTGGAGGGCTCATGGTTTCATCAGTCTCAGTCCATACAAAGTCAGCTCCATTCCTCAGGATTCCAGGTGAGGCAGAGCATCATGACAGAAAAGTGTGGTGAAGGGAAGCATCTCACATGATAAACAGGAAGCAGAGAGTAAGAGAATCCACTTGCCAGATACACAATATATACCCCAAAGGCACACCCCCAATGCCCACCTCCTCCACCCACACCCTACATACCACTTCAGTTACCACTCAGTTAATCCTGTCAGGAGATTAATTCATTGATTGGGTTAAGACTCATATAACCCAATCACTTCACCTCTGAGTGTTCTGAGTGTTCTTTTGTTGTCTTACACAAAAGCTTTTGGAGACACCTCACATCCAAACCATAGCACCACGGTTCTAGCTCAGCTTATAATGAAGTTCCCCTCCACATTTCCCTTGGCCAGCAAATGTGCCATGAGTCTCCCCCAGGGCTGCTGAGGTCTGAGTACATGCCCATGTGTAGAAATCCTTCTGAATGAGACCACCTGTCCACATTAGTCCCCACAGGGATGCCATTGCTCCAGGCCACAAGACCTATTCAGCTTCTATTCAGCTCACACCCCTATAGCCCAGCTGTCCCTGAGTGAGTAGCACACGGCTCTGCACATTCTCTGACCTTTCCATCTTTGTTAAATGGCTCCTTGACCCTTTCTCCCCAGCCTACCCAGACACCAACCTTAGTGCCATAAATGTCCATGGTCAAGTAGGGACAGTGGCAGGTAAACAAGAAGGCATAGGCTGAAGGCTCAGCTGGTCCCCAGCTGTACCCACTGCTCCACTGTGCCAAGTCATATGGAGATGTCAGCAGATCTCCCCATTCTCCATGGAGGCTAGCAGTCCGGGGTTCACACGCCCATGGCCAGTTCACACTGACTTTGTTTTGATGGAAGAGGAGAAGCTCCAGCAGGTGACTTCTACCTGGGCACGTGTGACACATACCTGCCTGGGGCTTACAGGATGTGGAAGGGCCCAGGGAGCTGCTGGAAATGGGGGAAGAGAAAAATATAAGGAAAACCAGCTTGTGAGACTCTTTAAAGAAATGACCCGCTCCCCTATCGGCAGGAACAGAGAGGGCATACTGGGATTAAAGCAGGAGACCCCAGAGTCTCTTAACTAGAGCTGCTCAGGCATGCAGATGGCTTGTGTTCTTGGAGGACAGAGGGACGGACTTCACCCCCAGGCAACATGCCATCAGCTCTGCCATCATCTCCTGGGAGCAAATTATTCATAACTTAGATGAATTCCTGTGGTGCCAGCTCTGAACCCCTTTGCCAGTCGCACACTGATGCCAAGACTCAGGAGGATGAACAGTTCCTGTCTGGAGACGACGGTGCAGCATCTGCACCCCTTCAGGTGAAAGATGTCCAGAGAAGCACCACGCCATCATTGTCACGCTCCATTAGGTAGAACAAGTTGCAACCATTCCAGGCCCTCAGGATTGTGAAATGCTACATATTCCAGAGGAGATAGAGCCATTATTCTCATTTGCTTTTTTCTCACTTTTAAACCTCAGTGTCACCTGTTATGGCCTGAACTAGAGTTTCCAGCAGACTCTGGGTTGGGTCCAAGCTCAGCAATCCAGCACAGCCCTACCCCAACTGGCCTCTACCAGCCTCCCTTGGCCCTGCCGCCCACCTTGCCCTCAGGACGATTGGGCCTGTCTCTCCTGGGCTCTAATGCCTGTTGCCGTACTCACTGGACTAGGTGCAAATGTTGGTGTTAATTTGATTAACCTATCTCATCACGATCACCAAGGACTTCTTGGAAGACTCACTGGGTATCCCCAAAAGTCTCCTAGAGCCACATGATGAAGATACTTAGTGATGGGTGGATGGGTGAAGAAGGCAGGAATGGAGAAAGGGAAAATGGGTGGATGATTACCAATAATGAAGCAGTGATTATCAAATTCTAATGTGCAAATCCCTTATCTCCAAAGTTAAAATTGTTATAATATCTGAGTTGGGGACTACTATCCCCCCACTTTATAGATAAGAAGGCTGAGGTTTATGGAGGTGAAACAACACCACCCCAGTTTCCACAAAGGCTTGTCCCTGGAGCCACAGCCTCAGCCACCTGTGCAGTGGACACATCCTTATCCCATGGAGCCCTGTCTAGTGAGGAGGTAGGTGGCACTAAAGGTACAAGTACAGGATGAGATTTTTGCTAGCTTCCACTGAGAGCAGCAAATGAAGGAACAGTGTGGGTGCAGGCAGAGGGGGAGGACAACATGGGTCTTGGACTGACTATTGCAGAGATGATTATTTGCTTTGATTGGCTTGGGTTGCTGAGATAGCTGTAAAGCGATGACCTGGTCCAGTAAACTTGCCAAGACTGTTCCCCCTGGAAAGGGCAGCCCATGGTGAGGAATTCCCTATGGAAGCTGAAGGCAGCCTGGGGCAGCTCTTCTTTGAGTTTCAGACTTCAACAACATTGGCAGAACTGGGCTGTCTCCTGGTGGCCATGAAGGACCAAATCTTTAGCTTCTTGGGTTTGCTAAATGGGTTCTCCATTAAGGGGTCTCTGGCCAAAGATTCGGGGAGGAGAGGTGAGCTTGTATTGATTTCCTGGGTTGGGCCAGGGTCTAGGGATTCCCACTGGCCAAAGACAGGGTTCCAAAAGGTGCTTTATTCTTGTGGAACCCCTGAGCCATCACATCGACTTGCTGAGTGGTTCCCATGGCCAAGCATCCTGTGTGAGCGATCGAAGGACTTCGGGTATTTGGGCTGTGCTAGCTGCTGAAAACTCACAAGGGTGGGGTGGAAGACATGCACCAGCTCCACAGGCAGCCAACACGTCTACACGCAGGCAGTCAGAAGTTGTCCCAAAAGTTAAGGCCTCGAAGGGGACAGATGTGACGTGGAGACAGAGATCCCCTTCCAGTCACCCATGAGACACCTGCAGCCTCAAGCAGAGTCAGTGTTTCCAGCAAAAGCAGCCTTCGGGTCCTTGAGGAGTAACCCAGGCCACCATTACCATCGGGACCCACACATCAGAGGTGTCACCTACTGCAAAGCAGGTGTGTGACTAGACATGTATGGGCCGTTTCATCTTGTGCAAACATTCTGCTTCTGTGGTTTGATCAGGGTCCTGTGCTGATCAGTGGAGAAGAGCACCAGGGCAGAGCACCTGGTGAAAGGGCCATAGTTTACTGCACCCCGGGGTTTATTTCACTGTCCCAGCCCCTGTCCCACCATGGTGGCCACTGACTGTCTCAGGACCAAGGCTCCTTGGAGAGGTAGCTTATGGAGAACTGGGACATGAACATATATGGCAATCTTGGCACATCCGTGTGCAGACCATGAGGAAATGCTGAAACTAAGGAGAGCAACCACTCACACGTGGAGAGCTTGTCACAGGGACACAAAAGCCAAGGAGAGAGTGCCCAGTGGTCAAAGCCAAGGACCTGCACAAGAAGACACATAAAATATTATCAGATCATAACCTGGAGTGAGAACATATATCCAAGAGACCACCCGACTAATCAACTGCATAAATAAATGAATTGGGGAGTTGAGAGAGGTCTCTCATGCAGAAGAATTTTCCAGATAGTTTATGCAGCCAACCCACCCTCAGGGAGGTAGAAAATGACTGCCTTCTTTTCACAAGCAGCTACTCAGTGACCTCCTTCCATGGTAGGCCATGGGGCACCTGACCTAATCAGGGGGACAGCAGCTCTACTGATGCTTCACCCCAGGGGATGAGGAGCTGGCTGACTCTGTGTGGTGGTGAAGATGCAGGGAAAAGCATCGCAGGCATTGGAACAGACAAGACTGAGGCAGGAGGAAGCAGGACCTGTGGACATAGCAGTCAGAGGACAGGAACAGGATTCAAATTGGCCTAGCTGCCTCCTACCTAGCCATCAGGGAGAGGATCCTGCTTCTGTTTTCTTCTTCCTTCAGGTCTAGAGGAGGTATGGTGTGCCTTGTGAGAGTCCTCTTCATAGCAGTCATTTCTGGTGATTGGCTGTCTCCTGACCAGACTGGACACCCCCTGGCCAGGACAGGGACCTCATCCTTCACCACTCTCTGTTGAGCAGAACCTGGGTTTTCTCAGAAATGCAGGGCCAGCTTCTGAATTTGCAGGGCCCAATGCAAAGCAAAACCTGGAGAGCCCTTTGAAGGATTTCTAAACAGTGACAGCTCAGTCATAAGCCCAGTGTAGGGACTTCCGAGGGCAGGGACCCATGTGAGGAGTTCTGGGTACCTGCCTCTAAAGCTGCCCTCGCTAGAATTGTGAGAAACATGCTCACCTCTCCAAACTCAAAGAATGGGCTGAGTCAAAAGGTACAGGGCAAGATGGGGTGCCTGGAGGTCAGCCACTCCAGAGCAGCTCTCCGGAGCACAAGGTCCCATCCCTGGGTCATTATGGCTGAGTACCATATGCTACACAGTCTTCCCAGACCTCACCTAGGTGCTACCGTCCCCTGTGGGTTATTTAAAGAGGTGTATGTGTGTTGCCCGCACCTCCCTCAGCTCTCTGTGGCAGGAAAGTCCTCTGGGGTCATGCACTCTGGCACCCACACAGCTCTCGCTTCTTTACCTAAGTTACTGCTTCGCAATTGAGGGTTTCTCAGTTGGTCAGGCCGACCCTCCCCACCTCCTGTGGGTCAAGGGCTGTTCAGGTGATGGCTTTGGATCTGCCATGTCCACAGGCTATGGTGATGCTGCCTAACTCTCCACTGTGCTTTCTTACTTCCCAATTTATACTTCAGCCTAAATACTGCAACCTGAAGTGGACGCGCCACTTTTGTTTCTCATAGAATGAATGTACTTGGGCCAGTCCCTCTGCCCCTCAGAGTCCCTGTCCTGGCCTGTGAATTGGGCCCTGCTTAGCTGTCTGTGCCACAGGATGAACTGACAAAGACCTAGTGGCTTGAAACAGCACCTAGGGGAAAACCCCCAGTTCTCCAGCCCCGAAGCCCAGGTGGGTGTTGGATTCTCTGCGCAGGTTCCCCTGAGGCTGACATCAAAGAGTGACCAAGCTGATTCCTTTCTGGAGGCTCTGGGGATAAATCTGATTCCAAGCCCATTCCGGATCTCGCGGAGGCAGGCTATATTCCCGTGTCTTTGCCTACAGGGCGTCTTTGGGGGGCATCTCTGCTCCTCCAGGCTGTCCATGCTCTAGGGCTGGGTAGGTGGGCCCTTCATCTCCAAACCAGCAACCATGGTTCTCTCCAGGCCAATCTTCTTCACATTTTAAATCACTCTCACTTCTGTCTCTGACCTCTGACCCAGACTTAAAGGGCTCATGGGATTAGGTCAGGCCTGCAGATAATCTCTCTTTTAGCTGATTACTATCCTCAGTTCATCTGCAAATCCTTTGGCCAAGTAAATGGAGCCTAATCGCAGAGTGAATTCCCATTTTACTCAGCACTGTCTGCCCTCCAAGGGAGGGGACTTCACAGGGCTCATGTCCCAGGGAGGAGTCCTGGTAAACAGAGGAGGGGCAGACCCTGGCCCATAAAATCTAACTCACCAGGGGTTTTGTTTTGTAAAGGTCAGGGCAGCGTGTGTGAGGTTTCATGGAAGAGTCCACTTGGCCATGCTACAGTTGTTGGTCCTACTCTGTCCCACATGCTGTGTGGAGGTATCTTGTAGAAATGAACACTCATGACCACTTTAAAGGGATCACACTTGCTAATGTGAATGGGCTCATCCACCACCCCCTGCCCCACCCCACTGAATGCTTAAGAACAATAATTGACGTTTCACAGATAAAAAGGAATTCTGTTTCAAGATTGTAACAAGAAAGTCCTGCCCAAGATTCCAGGCCACCAGCTTGACCTGCAGGTTTCAGACTTGCCAATTCCTTCTCTCAGGGATGTGTGTCCTTTGAGGTCTTTCTGGGAAGCCTTAACTGACACCCGTGTATAAAGCACCTGGCTCATACATAGTGGGTTCTTTGTGGCTGCTGAGTGCATGTTTTCCAGTGAGTTCAGATTGGGTTGATAGAGAGTCATCATAGGCAGGACCCACGGTTGGCCCTGGGGAGGGCCTCTGTGTTGGAAAGGCACATCATGGCCTCTGATCTTCGAGTTCATGGTCAAATGTTTTCTTCTACCCTCAATGAAACTCTAAAACACTTAGTGAGGTGTCCAAGCTTGCACAGCCGTTAGAGGCAGCACCACGGCACTGGGGTGGCTCAATGGTGGAGGATCACTTAGTGTGCATGAGGCCCTGGAGTCCATCCCCAATGGCAAGAAAAAGAGAAAAGACCTCCCTCCACCCAAAGTCCATGATCTTCATCTCTCTGGAACACCCTCTTGTTTCCTTGACTCATGGCTAAGGGTGTTTACTACTTCACGTTACAGAGGGCATCTCAGGAACTCAAAGACCACACCCATCAAGGGTGCAAAAGTAAAAATTTGCTTGAGACCAGTGGGGCACCCTGTTTATCCAGGGGGGCCTGGGAAGTTTGTTCAATATGCTCAGCTGCCCAGGCACTCAAAGAGTTGTAAGGTCCCTGAAGGCTTGGCTGCTAGTAGAGAAGGTGGCAGACCTGGGCGTCAATCACATGGTGCTGGCTCTGCAGGACTGCAGGATGCTGGAGTTAAAGGGTCCTCGAGGCTTCTGCTGAGATTTCAAAGAAGGCTGAGAGGCTAGGCAAAGTGCAATAGAGTTGGAGTCCTGGGGGCACCCCTGAGAGAGTGAAGCATGGTGATGTGAGAAGGCAGCTAATGCTGCAGTGAAGACCCCTGAGATTAAAAAATGCCAGTATTGTCCACCAAGGGAAGCTAAAGGAATTAAGCAGAGACAAACCAAGTGAGAGGCCCTGGGGCTGCAACCAGCAAAGCCATTAGGGCAAAGCTATACAAGCCCTTTGGAGAGACCATCAGGATGCCATATGCTCCAGATGCTGGACATAGAGCTATAGGACTTATTTGCCAATCAGATTTCAGTCTTGCTTTGGTTCCATCCCTTGTTTGTATGCCCCTATTTTCTTCATATGGAAATGTTTACTCTGTGCCTTTGTATATTGGACACATGTGACTTGCTTTGATTTTAACAGGAACTCATGCTGAGAGTTTACTCTGAGTCTCAGAGGAGACTTTGCAGTGGCCATCAACCAGCATTGATATTGTCCCCCAGGGGACATGTGTTGATGTGTGGGGTCATTTGGGTGTCATAACTGGTAGGTGCTACTGGTATCTAGTGGGTGGAGGCCAGGGATGCTGCCAAATACTCTCAGTGCCCAGGGCAGCCCCCATAACGAATGCCCCCACCCTCACTGTCCATGGTGCCAAGGCAGAGCACCCTGGTCTGCAGGCAGAGAGGAAGTTCAGCTTGTGTGTTTTTACCTCACAGGACCAAAGTGTGGCCTCAACAGCTCCGTCTAGAACTGAATTCCTCTCCTGTCCTTGTTGTCCTCATCTGTGCTATACAGATAGCTGTAGTCCCTGTAGGATTGTAATGAGATTTCAGCCAGACGTGGCGACCTAACAGCACAATGGACACCCACCATCAGGGAGGACCATGTCTCCAAGCATGGCGTCTTGTGTCTGCTTCCCACAGGCACAGCTGACCTCCTCAGGGATGAAAACGGCTAGAGGCAGAACAGATGCTGCCACCGAGACCCAATGACATTCCAAAGCACCTGGTGCTTGTGGGCTTTCCGCACACTACATCCATTCACCAGGGTGTAACCAGCCCAGGAGGCCACATGACAGAGCTCAGGCCAGCTGCCCAGCCACTTGTCCTAAGTCACAGCCACCCGTCAGGTGGTGGGCCTGATGTGGCAAGAAGTGCCCAGTGGCACTTTATTTGAGAAAGGAACTCTGAGGCTCTGTACAGCAGAAGCTCTGGAGCCTTCTGGGAAAGACCACTCTGTGCACACCAGAGCTCAGTAGCTGTCAAACTCTCCCGGCAGGAGATGGGAGAGATGGTGCCAGCCATATATCTCTCCTCGGTAGGATTTTCCCTCCAGCATGCTGGTGGTGGCCCGAAGGCCTGGTTGGGACAGCAGCCCTCCCTTGGGTAGTTCCAGAATTACTTCTAGCCCCTGTCACCTCTTGCCTGGCTGGGGTACTGTCCCAGTGCCCTGGGTCTCTGCGGTCTCCATGTAAACCAAAGCCTCTTCCTAAATCATGAGCTCATCAACCCCCATTGCTTCAAAACCAGGCCTGGCTCCTCCACGTCTGCACAAGAAGCCCTGGCCTTTCTCATGAGGCCCAGCATGATCACAATCCTCTTTCTCTTGTTGTTTCCTACCATGATCTATGGTCACATCCCCCACCAGCCACACACACACACACACACACACACACACAACTCCCCACCCCTAATTCTAGGCACATGTGTCCTGCTCTCTGGCTGCTGGTTCCCTGTGTGTGAAATTCCCTCCCTGACTTGGGCAAGCCTTTCAGTCCTTTGAGGTTTTGCTCAAGGCTTTCATTCCCCAAGAAGCCTTCCTGCTACCTTCCCACAATATTGAGGCACAATAAAAACAGGGAGTTTGTGCCAGCTTTCAAAACCCTCACATGCATCGCCTCATTTAACCCCTGCTCAGTTCACAGATAAGGAACCTGCAGGGAGAAACGGAGTGACTTGCCCTGGGTCACACAGCCATGGACTGCAGAACCAGGTCTTGCTCCATGCCCCTCTGCCAGCCCTCGGGCCCCTTCGCCACACTGCTGTGGTCTCTGGGACAGCTTGTCATCCTTGGGCATCCTCCACACCTTGTCTCTGAGAGCTCTGATGGCCCTGCGGCAGGCTCTCTGGGGCTCTATCCACAGGAACAGATTCTAGAAGGTCCTTCATCAGAGCCCTAGGCTGAGCTCCAGGTCAATGGATCTCACGTAACTGTCGACAGGAGGCCCTTCTGGCTGGAGGGTCCTGGAGCCGTTTGAAGGACTGGCTGAAAGATGTTCCTTTCATCGTCCTTGTCTCCCCAGCCATTCCCTGGCAAGCACAGGGCCTTACCATACTGGGATCAGATGCTGCTCGCCAAAGAGGCCTAGACTCGCATGTTAGCGCAGTTCACACGGCCACTCCAGGACACTCAGCTTGACACAGCGACACTCCAAAGGTGCAAAGAGCCCTTCTTCAGCCCCCAGGAACTCCTGTGGAGGTTTAGAAGTCCCGGGTGACTTCTCTACATGAGAGGGGCACATGAGGTGGGGTTGGTGTGTTTCCTGGCAGACGCGAGAGTGCACACCAAGCCCTTCTCACCTTCCTCTCTTCCTCCTCCTCAGCTCAGCTGATGACATGTGCCTGGCACATACTGCTCAAAGCACCCATTTGCTGTACCCATTTAGGTCTCACAGCCATCCCATGTTACAGATGGGGAAACCGAGGCCGAGAGCAGTCAAAGAACTTACCACAGTCACTTGGAGGAGAGGGGCCAAGCCTCCAGCCTGGTGTTCTCAGGCCTCCCTTTCCAGATTCCCCTGGTGAGGTGGTGCTCACTTGCCTCCGTCTCAAAAAAACCTGAAATCCTGCTCCTACATCTCAATGAGTCTTCTGAATGCCCCTGACCCACATGTGCAATGGAAGGAGACGTGCTAATAAAACCAACGGTCTGCGCCTGCCCTGACTCACACAGGTAGAATTTCTGGGGTCCCTGAGACCATTTTGATAGGTAGAGTCATCTTTGAACTCCCCCAACCTTTGCAGGACACTGTCCTTCCCTCTGCTTCCCAAACATCCTTGAGAAAAAGAACATGCAGGTGACCTGGCTACTGAAGAGGTGCCCCAACTGCCAGGGGCCATGTGGCAGTGGTCATCAGCCCCAGAACTTCTCCCTTTCCTCCGTCCATAAGGAGGATTACAAAGTACAAAGATGGACTTAATCCAGGACAGACTTGCTTGGAGATATTCACTATTGTTACAACATGCATTTTTTTCCTCTGATTTCAAAAGAACATTCTAACTTCTGGTTTCTCTGACCCTCAGACCCTCTGTTGATGGTCTGTAAATCCACTTGAACTGCAGCAAGGCCAGGGCATGCAGACAGACTCTTCAGGGAACCGTCACCTCCACAATGTCCACCAGACTAGACTGTCAAGAAAGGCTTACTTGCCAGACTCCAAGTAAGCTTCCTTGACAGCCATCAGGGGACGTCACTTCTAGCTGGAAAATCTAGGGAAATATTAGACTACTGCTATCATTTAAGCAATGCTGTTTTTTTCCACATATTTTGCTATTTTAGGTAACGTTGCAATGTGTATATTTGTAATCAAAAGTTTAGAGTATGAATATTTTCAAGTTCTTCAATCATTTTGACAAACTGTTTACATAAGAATCTTTCCAGCTCACACATCTACCCGCACACCGTGAAAATGACAATTTCCTTGTATTGTTGCCAAGTTTAGAAAATTCCAAAATAAATTTTAGTACTCAAAAATTGATATTTTTTTAATTAGGGAAATAAAGGGCTGAGCCATGCCAGAGAAAGGTGTCTGTTGTGCTTCAAGGAACTGCATCCCCACAATTTAGAATTACCAGACAAAATATAGGACACTGCCAATTTGAATTTCAGAGTAACAATGAATAACTTCTCAACAGTGTCTTATTTATTGCATGGAGCATCCTCATACTAAAATTTTATTTGTTATTTATCTGAAATTTAAACTTAATTTGGTTTCCTGTATTTTTATTTGTGAAATCTCTCAGGCCAAACCCAATCATCATCTACTTTTTTTTTTTAACTTAAAACAACAGGAATTCATTTGCTTATAATTTTGGAGACTGGAAAGTCTAAGCTGAAGTTTCAATAGAGTTCAGATTTTTGTAAGACCTTCCTTTCTCGCTTTATTTTTTATTTATTTTTTAACTCATACATAACCATAAACTAGTACATATTAATGGGGTAGCATGTGATTTTTCAATGCATGCATATATTCTGTCATGTTTAACTCAGGTTGAACATCTCTGTCTCCTCAAACATTTATCATTTCTTTATGAAAAATGTTCAAAATCCTTTCTTCTGGCTTTTTGAAATAACATCGCATTATTACATAGTCGCATACTGTGCAATGCCACACCAGAACCCCTTACTCCAGTCCAACTACATATGAATCTTCTTTTCCCACCTCTTCCTTTCCAGCCCCCACCCCTCCATGATGAACACCTCTGTTTGCTAAGGCTGCCCCAGGGCCTCCTCTACAGGATTCACTTCCCCCCAGAACTGACTACCATCAGAACTGACTACCCATCCTGACCCTAAGTGCTGCTGAGTATGACCTCATGTGTGGTTCCACGTGACAAAAACCAAGAGAACGTCGTCTACCAGAAGAATCGCTGGCAATGACCTTATTAATTTATTACATAAAGCAGATGGTCCGGAAGGACAGGAGAGGGGTTGGCATGTCTCTTGCTCTCAGTATCATGCTCTTAATTTGCTTTTTCATAGATAATTCAAAAAGAAGATCCAATCTATGCTCTGTCGGAACAATTATAAACTCTGAATTTATGGAGTCCACATCCCCATTTTGCCCACTTGGTGCTCCAGGTGCATAAAAGTTGACGTCAGAGGGTGATTTAATTGAGGCATCAGTGAGAGTGGCTCAGGATCTGCTGCTCCGGGCCTTTTGGTAATTAACCCTGAGCCTCTGGGAGGCTTCCAGGCCGAAGGCCACCTCCCTAATCCTTCCAACAAATGGTCTCTTTCCATTCCTCCCTCATGTTCCCCAGAATTCAGTGGGGAGAAGGCTGGGCCCCCATGAGGACTTTGGGAGAAACTTGGTAACTGGAGCAGGTGGTGCCACCTGTGGCCGGCTCCAATTCCAGGACCACAGCTGCTGCCCAGCTGCAGAGACCCAAATCCCAAGGTTTCCTGAGGATTTTCCCACCATCTGGGCCCAGGAATTCCCATGCCTAAAAGCCTCCTCACGAGCCAGTGTCCCATTTCAAATGTTACCACTGTCCTCAGAGGGCTGCTTCACAGCCCATTCTTTCCCTGAGACAATCTAATCCTCTCCCACCAAGGCCCCCACTTCCTCTGCAATTATGTCCCATCTGTCTTCCAGAAAGGACTGTCCATCAGAAGAGGGGCTTTATCCAGCCTCTTCATCCAGCCTGGTTCAAAAAAGGCTTGGAACCCCTCCAGTAATATCCTGTTGCCCCTGGCTGTCATCAGGACTTTATTATTCAAACAGTGGAAAGAAGTGTTTCTAAGTTCTGGGAAAAGCCCTCTTCCCACCCTTGGACTGTCTTGGGTTACTCACCATTAGCTACAGAACAATCCAGGCATTCGACACCAGCAGGGGATCAGGGAACAATTTGATTCCTACAAAGACCCCCAAATGCCGGCCAAGATTCCTTGCCTTCTAGTCTTCACCTCCTCTTCACTCCTCTCTCCTGGAAAAAAACTGGCTTGCATCATCAATTAGCTCATTTCCCCTCAATACCAACTTGGCGCTGGTCTCTGGACAAGAGCTGTAATATTGACTGATGTGTACTGCATGTGTTCCGTGTATCTAGCACCAGGACAAGCCCTGACGTTCACCATCTCAGTGACCAGGAAGGTCCCACAGTGCTGAGGGACCCATTAAAGAAATTGGAGCACACAGAGGTTAGTTCACCTGCTCAAACAACAGTAGAACAGTTGGTGAATCTCAGAGTCACAACCTGGAGCCCAGGGTTTTGCTCAGAGCCATCAAAGCACCCAATGAAACACCAGGGGCAGTGTGTGCACACTGATCCCACATGACCCAAGCTTGGAAAACGTAATTTTAGCAAATGTGTGTTTCGCATAATTGTCATTTGACATAAGAGCAAGGCAACATTCATTGCATTGTATGGAATAGATGAAATTTGCGTAGAGCCCTGCTAGGCCTAAAATTTTCTTTGAAATAGGAAACACAAAATTTAGAGTTGCTATTCAACTATGATAAATACGAAGATGTTAACGCCGATTCTCCCCCTCGTTCTATATCCACACCCTCATACGATGACTTTGTGGCTCCCGCTATCTAGATTGCTCTTTCAATCTGGGCTGCTTTGTGACTTGCTTTGAATAATGGAATATGGGAGAACCTGGGCCCCAGAGATACCCCATGTTTCTCTCTCTCTCTTCCATCGCTCCACCATGGGGGTGAGCCCTGGCTAACCTACTGGAAGATGAGTGATTGTGGAATACAGCCTCGTCACCCAACCAAGGCCATGCTAGGTGAGCCTCTCCCTAGTCCAGCCACCAGCTGCCTGCAGACCCACAAGCAAACCCAGGAGGTCAGCCAAGCAGAAACACTGCAAAGACCCCTGGGTTTAGGGATGGAGTTATTGTTTTTGTAAGTAACTGAATTCAGAGATTATCTACCACAAAGCACTAGCTAATATACAAAAGCGTTTTGCTTTCTCTCTCAAAATTGACTATGAAAATTTAGGCAATACCTGGATCCATGATGGGAAGGAACAACACTGGTGGCCCAAGACTATTCCACAGCTCAGATGTGTCCTTGTAGGAAAGTGACAATAGCTTAGGAGCCCTTCAAGGGCCTGTATTTTCGGGCTGAAACACATGGATTCTATTGGCTCTGAAATATAAAACAAAGCAAAGAGAACAACCTTGCATAACCATTAATAAATGCCTCATTAAATCCCCGCAAAACCCAGGACTCTGGTAAGTAGTCAATTGTAACTATTTATTTTAATCATGTGTATTGAGTTAAAATTTAACACATATAATCCAAGATTACTTTATCCCTAATAAATTCTGAAATTTAAAAATTGTAAGAAAATTCAAATCATTATCTTTACTCCTTCTATAGAGCCACAATTCCCAGAACTTTGAAAAATAAATTAATGAACTTTTCAAAGAGTTTTATGATTTTCTTTCCCATAAGTAATAGTCTAGCATGGGATATGCATGCATTTGCAAGTGTCCAGCGTGCCATGGGCTGTGACCTCTGAAAATGACAGTGCCCAGGGCCTGCAGGAGTCTTGGAATAGCTCTAGAAAAGATTCCTCATTTTTCACACGGAGGAGCTGAGAGCTTTGGAGCTGTGAGTGCCCTGGAGGAGAAAGCTGGATGCTGGTCTGAGTGAGGAGGCACTTATCAGATGGCAGAGTGTGATGAGTGTCCCTGAGGCCGGCAGCACAGCCTTGTTGGGGACAGGTGTCCATTTGTCCAGCAGAGGAGCTCTTTCTTCTCTGGGCTGTGTGGCACCCGTTAGTCACCTAAGAAAATTCTTAGACCTCATCCACCCTGGTTCTAAGCAAGGTCTGTTTGCTTGCTTTTCCATGAGACTCTGGGTCCCTGGAGGCAAGGACCATGTGGGGCTCATTTTTGTGTCAATAAGTGTTCATGGTAGGTAGCCAAAGGCCAAGCAAACAATAGATACCAGCTTTACCCTTGGGAGAGAGTAGTGGAGGGGACAAGTAATATGCAATAATGACGATGTGGGCATACACACGATGACTAGGGATGAGCGAGCAGAGAGGCCTCCAGCCTGGCCCTCCTCTCCCCTGGCTGTTCATTCTCCCTTTCTCACCCCTGCCCCACAGGAACCTCCCAGGCCAATTCTCTAGGTTCTCTATGAGGCCAAACTGGGGATTTGCTGAGGATGAAGACTTCAAGGGTAGGACGTGGGAGGGTCCTTAAGGAGGTGTCAGACAGAAGGCACAAGCAGAAACCTGGGTGTGGGAAGTCAGCAAGAACATTTTCCCAGTAAGGCTGATCTGTGCTTCATGGGAAGGTCCAGTTTCCCCCTGACCACTGGCCTGCCCCTCCTTGTGATGGCTCTGCTCTGAGGTTGGAGCATCGGGTGACTGCTCAATTGGCATGATGGTGATGTGGATTATAGAGCACAGAACAGCAACGCTTTCAGCTAGACTGGGCAGGGATGGCCCAGGAATTGGCCCAGAGAGTAGGGGTGTGAGGAAAGAACATCCTAGACAAAAACACGGTCTGAGTGAAGGTCATGAGATGAACAGGAACTCAAGAAGCAGCCAGGAGTCTGCATGGCTGGCCTTCGTCTTAGGACAGATGAGCAAGGGCCACATTACATGGGGCCTTGAGGCCACAAAGGGACCACACTCACTGTATCTCAAGAGAACCTGGTTGATAGTAGATTCTACAAATGGTGTTTATTTCTATTACTGTTTCTCCTCCGTGCTGGGGGTGAACCCAGGAGACACATACGTGCTAGGCAAGTGCTCTACCACTGAGCTACATCCCCCTGCCTTAGCTTTGGTTTTTGAACTCTGACTTAATATTTACCAAGAGAAAAGGAGAAAATTCTTAGACCTCATCCACCCTGGTTCTAAGCAAAGGTCATGTTTAAAACCGCCTGAGCCAAGAGGAAGTACCTCTGTTATCAAATAACTTTGGAGAATACTCAATAGCAATTCCAGTGTATACTGATGGTTCCTTATCTCTAACATATACCTCTAAGCAGGGCTCCTTGATCCCACGTCCCAAGGTAAATCAGCTAATTACTCGGAAAATATTTCCCCTGGTATTTGATCCAAGCAACTAAGTGAATGATACTTAAGACAGTTAAGGTTCAGCTTTGAAACTCCAGACCTGTGACCTTGGGAATGATGGGAATATGGTCACAGAAAACAGTCTTTGGTCAGCCCTGTGATGACATCACACATACTGGAGCTGACATGCACTGCCTTGTGATTTGTGAGTCGGCCTTCTCCAACACTATCCAAAAAAGAAGGCAACTTTTCCCACTGAATGATCTCTTGCCCCCACTTCCAGCATTAGACTGTTTCTTGGACGACAGAACATGAAGGCCCTTGGTCCTTTTTAGTGAGAAGCACTGGGAAGACACACACTTAGAAGGAAGTGTCTGGAGAGGCCCATCAGGATGTGAATCCTGTAGGAAGGCTGCAAAATAATGAGACCCAAGATTCCTCTCAAGAATCCCTTGATCCCCTTAACTCAAGTCAGGAATGATTTCTTAATCAGGCTCTTAGGTTACCAGGCACTTGCAGTGGGAATTTGGTGGTCTCTGTCCCTCATTTTCCCTTCTGGGAAGAACATCTGGACTTCTTTTGGGTCCAAGGGATGAGTGAGTATCAGAGTCCAGCCTAGTCCTTGCACTGTAACTTCCTAGCCCAAGGGCTGGTATGGGACATGTGACCCAGATTGGCCCAGCCACAAAGGAGTTAGGATTGCATGGGAGCAGCTGGGGACAAGGCTTTCTCTTTGCAATTGGACTTGATGCAATAAAAGCTAGTAATTAGTGGATTTTATAGTGAGTTACAGGAGGATGCCCACATCAGAATTGTTACCCAATTACATGAACTCAAGCAGCCAGGAGGGCTTTGCTGAGAGGAAATTGTATTATTGCATCAAATCCAAGTGTGAAAAGAGTTGGTCCAGAGTCACGAACTAAGAAAGTCCCCTTCCCATCCCTCCTTGGACGCATGCTTTCTTGTCTCTCTTCAGAGGTCTGGCTTCCTTTGCTCTCTGTCACCAAGGACGAGTCTCCTTCTGTGCTCTGTGTAGGAGGCAGAGAAGCGTTGCTTCTGGAGGCGATCCCTCAGCCTCGGTTCACTGATGCACTGTACTTCTAAACTCCTGGAAAGGACAGCCTTTGTAGTCAACTGGGCAAAAAGGAAAGGACAGCCTTTCCAGGTACAGCCCAGTTTAATCAGATACGGCCAGAACAGTGACATCATTATAAGCTTCATCACAGACATTCAATCTGTGAAGGGGACTTCATAGGTGTTTTCACCCACCAGCATACGGAGCCCACTTCTAGGAACAGTCCTTCAGATTGACCCATGCAGGTATGAAATGTCCATCGTGGGTTAGTCACTGTAGTATTATTTGTCATAGAGAAACATTGGAAGTAGCCCCACTGTCCATCAAAAGGGACCTATTGAATAAACTTTGCTGTATCCACCCACAAGAAACCATATGATCATAAAATGAATGTGCTAAGGTCTGCACTTACAGGGAGAACCTCCTAGATACATAAAAGCAAGATGCCAAAACAAGGGTGTGTTTGTGGTGTAATAAAGAATAAATATTTTCTCTTTGTTCCTGGTTCCTAAAAAAGAGCTCCTGAAACTTTTGGAGTTTCAATCTTACATATGCTCAAGAAATGACTCCTGGTGGGACAGATATCTTTAGGATGGGAGTGGTCACCAGCGAGGCCCTGATTAGCAAGTGAGAACTTTCTGTTCCATTCCTGGACTTCTGGGGTAAGGTCAGTCACCAATGAGCAACGATCTCATCAGTCATGCCTGTGTCATGAAACCCCCTAGACACTGGGGTTCAAGCAGCTTCTCACTGGGGAATATTCTGCAGTTCTGGGAAGCCAGTCCATACACCTGGACCTTCCTAACTACTCCACGTGGCTGCTCCCAAATTCTGTCCTCTCTCATGCCATGGCACTCGCACACAGAGCACTTTCCTGAGCCTTGGGAGTCATTCCAGTGAATGGGGGGTGGCTTGTGGAACTTCCCAAGTTTGTAGTCAACTGGGCAAAAAGGTGGGTCACATGGGGCCCTCGCTTGTGGCTGGTGTCTGAGTGGGAGCAGCATTATGGGTGTGAAATTTTAACTAGCAGGGTCTGACACTAACTCCAGGCAGAGAACATCAGAATCAAATTGAATTTTTGGACACCCAGTGGTGTTGGAGAATTGGTGTGGAAAAACAGCACGTATTTGGTGTCGGGGAGGAAAAAAATAAATAAAAATCACGTACACACCTTCGACGACAGAAGTAGTGTCAGAAAATAACAATGTCACATGCTAACTTTTGTGTAGGCCAGTGGTGAGAAGCTAGGCTAGGTGCTAGCATTTGCTCATATTTGGACATGAAACAGGAAAACATCGACTAGAGAGCAACTCAAGTGACTGTCTGGGGACAGACAGGAATAGGGTGGCAGGGCTGGTGTGGGGGTGGGACTTCCACATGTAGGATTTTGGTAGTTTTAACTTTTGAGTCATGTGAAGTTTTTACTTATTGAATATTTTAATTAAAAATATCTTCTTCATAAATGTATTACCCCAGCCTTAATTCCTCACTGTCCCCTGCATTAGATAATTTATCAGTACAGTTAGGACAAACCCCGCTCTGTGCTGGGGGCGGCCAGGGCTCTCAGTGCTCTGGATAATCTGAACATAAGGCCTGTGTCAGCACTGAGATCGTGGGTTCTACTGAGAGACTAGAAAGAGGGCACACGCTTTGGTGAATGAGAGTGCCTCACCTGTGACCTGGGCTCCTTGGACACTCCTCGCACACGAAAAGCTCCTAGTAATGACCACTCATGGGTCAACCAAGGGCTAGCTTTTCTATGGGAAAACTTGCTCCCCAGATAACCTAAAATATCTACAAACAACAGCCTGGATTTTCAATGTTGAACTCATACTCACAATGAGGGGAACAAAATTAAAATACACAGGCAAAGGAGAAATGAAGAAAATATGTACTTTAAGTGAAATTCAACTAAAGGCACTAGGAGAGGCCACAGACAGGCAGAGTAGAATGCTGGGTGAGAAGAACAAAAGTCTTTCAGAAGTAAAAAAGAGAGGGGCTGGGGCTGTGGCTCAGTGGTAGAGTGCTTGCCTGGCACACATGAGGCACTGGGTTCAATCCTCAGCACCACAGAAAAATAAAATAAAGGTATTGTGTCCATCTACAACAACAACAACAAAAATATTAAAAAGTGTTTTTTTAAAAAAGAAGTAAAAGAGAGGGTCCCCTCAACTGTTCTAATTGGTACAAATTGAAGGGAAAAATTAAAATCCCTGACTAATCACTTTCCACTGAAACTGCAGAGCACCAAGGATAAAGAGAGAAAGAAAAAACAAAAAGTCACCAAAAAGAAAAGACAAATGATCCACCAAGACAGAGCAATTGTTCTTGGAGAAGTTTTCTAACTGATACCAGAGGAAAACACAATAACCCTCTCAAACAATGGAGGATAACAGCTGTTAACTTCCAATTCTGTCACCAGCAAAACTATCACTGACAAATTCCAAAGTAAAAATACTTGCAGATAAACAAAGGTATAGAAAATTCACTACCCAGGGAATATTCTGCGGCAGGGGCTGGCAATTGACAGCGCACTGGCCAGACTTATCCAGTGACCATTGATAAGCCAGGCTGGATGGAAAACGGCCACTTCCATCAGGTACATTGACAATGACTGTTCTCTAGTAAAAAAGGAGGGTAGTTACAATAGGCACCTTTTGGTGCAAAGTGTCAGAAGTGTTGACTTATACAAAAATAGTGAAATGTTCACTCATAGTAACATAGTATAATAAAATACTTGAATAGCAAAATATTTACTATTTACATAAAAAAACTTTTCCGACTCAATCTGGGCATGTGTGTCCATCATTCAACCTACTTTTGATTAACAACTGTGGTGTGGGGGCCAGCCCCGACAGACACAAGGTGAGATGAACTCATGTGCAAGGAGGGCTCAGCTGCCTATGGTCTCTCGACACCACACTCACCTGCTGTGTGAGTTGGTGCCTAGAGCCTGGGTCCAGGGGCATGTCTAGAAAAAAAAGAACCCTTTCAACAGACCAGTCAGCCACCCTTTGGTTCTCATCCATTGCAAACAGAGAGCCACCTCAAGCCTGTTCAGGTGGTTCAAAGGTCACAGGGTCAGCTTAGGGCTCTTGTGTCTCAGCCATGGTCATGCCCCTCACTGCTGTCCCTGCTGTACTCCAGCCATGCCCTGGCTTCCCTCTGCCCCTTGGGGTCTGCTGTATCTCTAGATCTTTGTGCAGGCTCCACCCTTTACCTGAGCTTCCTTCCCATGTGGCTTGGCTTGGCTAGCTCTTACTCCCCTCCCTGAGAAGTCTTTCCCCAGTCCCACACTGGGCCAATACTCTCCTTTTGGCAAGATAACTCCTATTGAGCAGGGCATGTACTAGACACTGATCTGATCTGGGTGCGTCTCCACCCCTTTCCAGGGAAGGCACATGTTCAAAACCAGGATGGCCAGAGGGGACATTTGCTATGCAATTCAAATTAGAGTGTGAGGCAGAGAGAGCCCTTGTTGAGAATACCCCTTCATAAGAGTAAAAGGAAGCTTGTGAACAGGCAGTGATGGTATCTCACAGAGGGTACCAGTGCCCTGCATGTGGTGCTGAAGGCTGAGCCAATGCTCAGAGCCAAACTTGATCCTGGAGGCTCCTGCCAATCACATAGATAAGTAGGGATTTATATGGCTTCACGAGGGATATCAGCCCAAGTAAATATGGAGGAAGAGAAGAAAAGGAAGGCAGAGAAAAAGGAGCTCCAAGTTCATGTTCACGGAGTCCCATAGGATTCTTTTCCTCTGCCATGAATTCCTAATAACTCTGCCTCTTCCGTTTATCACCTGGCTCTTGTCATTTGTGCAGTACAACGTTCTGGAGTGCCAGAAAGATGGAGGCTCACCTAGCAGAAGGGTGATTGTGTTCTTTTACTATGGCCCTGACAGCTACTAATTTTTATAATTTCCCTGCACTAAATACCTCCCAGATCTCAATGATTCTGAGCATTCTGCCAGCAAAGAGAAAGGAAATTGCATGTTCAAGAACAGAAGGGCCCAAGTGCATTGATAATGTTCTGAATAGCAGGTAACTTGATTTGCTTGAGCTTTAGGATACTTAAGAAGCCACAGATATGAATTTGGGGATTTGGAGAATTTACGTTTTTCAGGGGGGGTGGGGAATCAACTATCCTAATGGTTTCTAATCGAAAGTACTTTCATTACTTTGGAGTACTTTCTAAATTCCAACATGGGCTTCCACGAGAAACTTTTAGTAAGAATAGGAACTAGAACTGGCTTGGGGCAAAGTTTGAAGCTGTGGAGATTTAACATCTTGAGAAAACTGTGAGGTAGCCAGACCAGGATCACACCCATGTTGTAAATAAGGAAACCAAGACTAGGAGAGTCTAAAGCCAGTTCCCATAGGAGTTGGTGGCAAAGCCAGGTCTCTGGATTCCACAATCTACAATTTTTTTTTTGTTAAGCTTCCCTGACTGGTCACCTGGGCTGGTGAATGGGATGCAGGCTCAGAAGAGCCCCACTTGGTTTATTGCTCTGCTGCTGCCATCTTAAAATCCTTGATCCTTTTGAGCTGGGGCCTGAAATATCTGCAGCTGGTCCTGCTCACAACTCCATGGACTGTCCCTCTACTGCTCCACCCAGATGCCAGGGAAGCCCACCACTTCTGGAGCTCAGGCTGCTCCCATCAGCTTCTAGAACTTTTAGGCTGCCCTCCTTTGCTCTTGGCCTCCACAGCATCTCAATCGGTGGGAGGATTCTAGGCCCTGTTAGTACCTCAGATGAACACCATGGCTCCTGCTGGGTGATACTCCACATCCTGCTGAATAAATAAGTACCCAAGTTTCTCCATTCATCAAAGTCAAAACTCTCCAAAGTGAGTTTAATTAAAACAAGAGGCTCTTGAATTTTCTCAGATTAGATAGTGATCAAACTACTCAGAACAGAGGATCCTCTTTGCTCTTGGTCTGGGTCTTTGTCTTTGGCCCATTCTCTCCCTTTGAAGGTCTTCAAGTCTGGATCCGGAAGGGGACAGGGAGACAGGGAGGAAAGGAAGAGAGAAAAAGAAGAAGGGAAAATGAAGAAACAGCCCAACCCCCAGAGATGTTTTATAATCTCGAAGGCTTAAACACATTGCCCACAGAGGTCACCTCCAGCTAATTCTGAGGATCTCCGAGCAAGAACTCTCGTGTCCCTCCCTGGCATCCTGCAGGGCCAGGGAAGAAAGCTCTCCATTACTATGAAGGCACAGTGGTACCAGGGGAAGGCGCCAACACTCTCCCCAAGGCTCCTTCTTCCTGGCTGCCTCGAATGTTTTATCTTCTTGGGATGATTCCCCAAACTCCATTCCTTCCTTAATATCCAAGCAGCCCCCCATCTTGTCCATAATTGACTTTAGATGGATTCTACTTCCTGAACTATAATTCCCTCCCAGCCTCTCCAGAGGTCCATGAAAAGTTGATGTGTAACCATGCATATAACAACAGTAAGGAAAAACGCACAAATCAGAGCAAACTTTTAGGTTTTTTATTATGCATTTGACAGTATTTACTGAGTGTTCGTACAATGAGTGAATTCCTCTCCCAGATACCATCTTGTACAGTGCCAGACAGCACATGCACACTTAAAAACGTAATTCAAGCTCTAAGGAATATGAGTTTGGATTCAGAACACAATTGAAAATCTATATATGTACAGTGACTTTACTTTTAACAGATCCCATAAAACAGCTGGAGGAGAGAATAGTTCCCCAATAAATAATCGTTTCTCTTAAACTGTACAGAATTCCTCCAGTAAGTTGGTCTCCTGCACTCTCTCATGATGGATACGCACCTTACTCCTAGAATAAGGGATAGATGGAGGCTCCCCCAGAGTCTCGTGTCCAGACAAGGCCAGCACTCCACCATGAGCCATCTGAACTTCCCTGGAAGGTGCCCTTGCCCCTACTCACAGGTAGCTTCTCCTTGTTCTATGGCCCATTGGGAGTGATACCCTCCCCACCTGCCCAAGTAGACAGCTTTTCGTGGCCAAGTCACAGCCCCTCTCTCACTGTGAGCCCAGCACAGCAGAGAGGGCGCAGCTGCAGAGATCTTGAACCACCAGGCGTTACAATTCCCAGTTGTTGCCAATTATATAGATAAATAGGAATTTACATAATTTGCAGTTTGTGTTCATGGCTTATTTTGAAACCACTCTCCAAAGATCCACATTTATGCATGAAAGCAAATACTCCTCCTAATAACCTGGAGCTGGGGCTGACTCCACAGCCAGCTTCTTGCAAACCAAGCTGGAGAACTCTGCCGCTATGGGCCTAGTGTCTAAAAGGGACATGACGTCCAGCCTGTGGGCCAAGAATGAGCTCTGTGGAGCCCAGAGTTCAAAACCATCAGACATCAATTTCTCCTTTTCTTCTCACAAACATCAGAGTTCCTTTTTTTCTTCCTTCCTTCCTTTCTTTCTTTCTTGATACATACTTTGATGGGTACCAAGCACGGCTAAAAATTTCTGTCTCAGTCCTACAGGCTTCAAACTACTGTGTACCTCTGGCCCAGGCTCACCCCAACTCCTCGCCTCCTAATTCAGCCTGCAGCCTTCAGAGGTTGACATGCCCTGGCCACACCGGCCTTGCACATCTACTACAAGATGGACACATGTTTACATTTGCAAAGAGCCTGCCTGGCATCCACTTACTCTCCAAGAGGAGTCATGTCAAAAGCCAGTGAGTGACTTTCCAGCTTGCCATGCCTCTCCAAAAACAATTTCCTGCCTGAAACAAGAGCCGAGGGCGTCTGGGCCCAGGCACATCTGGGATCATTTTACCCATTAGGGAAACTGGGGTCACTTGGATTGGGGCATTCTTGGAGTAAGGGTGTATTGTCAACTGGGGACTCTTTGGGTGGGTTTTCTGCCCCAGACAAATTCACCCCTTGTCCCTAAAGAGGTGGAAATGTTAACTGTGGAGAGCAACGGCTCCTTACAGGATGATATAGTGAGCAGGCAGGGAAGGCAGGGAGGAAGTCCACGCGGAGAGCAAGCATCCGTGGCGGCCACCTAAGGGCTCCGTGTTGTGTCTGTCCTGGACTTCAACCTATCGTGAGCAAAGGGGGAAAAAGAAAACAGAGGTGTATTACTAAATAATAAGGGCTTTCTCAAGCTGGAAAAGGTAACTTCCTCTTGCCCCGTCTCCAGCTGTTCCCTGGCATGAACCACCCCCCTCACCAGAGCTTATTGGCATTTCACAGCCTGCAATCTGAGTGGGAAGGTGTGGAGGGAATAGTACCGCAGGTTGGCTGCAAAGGAGCCCTCCCGTAGCCTGGTCCTATGGCCTGGTCCCATCTGGGCTGATCACCAGATGAGGATGGTAGAAGCTACTACTCTGAGAATGGATATAAACGTCACCAACTCAAATCTTGCAAGAATACAGGACTTTGGCTTGGTAACTGCCTTTCTTCCCAAGGAAAGCTTCTTACAGGGCTCCCTTATTGGCTGTCTGTTGGGCCTTTGCACTTCCTGTTCCCTCTGCCCAAAACATAGCTCCCTCACTCAGCCCTGTGGCTCACCCCTCACTTCCTTCTGTTCCCAAGTCACCTGGTCAGTGATCATGTGCCTGTCCATCAACCATAACTTGCAGCTGCCCCAACACCTCCTATCCCTGCTGACTCTCCAACCCCTCCTCTCACCTGCACTCCCTGCTACATCTGAGTTTCTTAAAGAAGTCCCTCTCCTTGGTCCCCTTGCTATGTCCCCCACATCTAGAACAGTGCCCATCCTGCAGCAGGTGCTCAACAAACCTTTGCAGAATGAAGGCATGAGTGAATGAATACATGGTTTCACGGGTGGGTGATTTTAATCACACTCATCCCCACAGAGAGAAGTTTTGGTTTGGGGTCGGGGGGAGAGACAGGATAAAGAACAAAGAGGCCAAGTGGGAGCCTGTTGGGGTCTGACTCACTCTTCTGGGACTCCCCACCACCTCCGCCCCCCTCCTCCCTCACCATTTTTATTATGGATGCTGACAGATCCCTCTCCGGGCCCCTGAAAGTGATCTGCCACCAATTTAGAGAGTCTCCTGTATCCTGAGCATGGCTTGACTTCCCTTGATCAGTCCCCGTAGGCACCGAAGCCACCTCCAGGCTATCATTATGAACATAAATTACCATCCATTGCAGATGTGCAGGCAAGTCATTAATAATGATTTCTGATTGATAGAATGACAAATAAACCCGGTCTGGCTGCAGGAAGCCCTCAGGATTTCTCACACAAAAAAGACAAGCAAGCTAAAAAATAATAATAAAATGAACTAGGGAATCTGGAGCTGCTGCCAAGCTGAACTTTACTTTTGTCCAGGATCAGCTGCTGCAAAGGAGACGTGCTTTTTGGAGGTGGGGTGGGGGGAGTCGTGCTGCTACAAAAGCAGAGGGAGACACTGGCCTGAGCAGGCCAGCCTGCAGGATCCCTGAGGATCAGCTGACTTTCTCAGGCCCAGTAAAACCCACACCGGACATCACTGCCCTGGAGCTGAGAGGGATGCAGAGGCTGGCTCTTAAGACTACAGGCAGCCAAGGTCCTGAAGGACAATGACTATCCACAGCTTCAGACTGCCCGCCCCCAGAGTTCACCAACGGAAAATCACTGTTGTCTCTTGTGGAGAGTGATGCCACAGAATGGAATTAGAGCGATGCCACAGAATGGAAGAGCAGTGTCTGAGATTGGGATCTCTGATGACCTCCTGGCTCTGACATACTTGGTGCCTGGGAAAGTTTGTATGCAAAGGTACAGGATGCCTAGCTGCTATGGTAATGTCCTCCATGAGGAGGCACTGTGCTAGAGTCTTATCAGCCTTGACCTTGATCTCAGACACTCAGCTCCTGGGAATAAAGGAACTTTCTTGCTAGATAACCACAATGTTTCATCAGCTCTGCTGCTTCTGAACCTACCTGCATAACAGTAACAATGGACTTTCTTGAGAGCTACACAAAGCTCCTAACATTGCACATTGCAAATGTAGAATAAGTGCATAATGTTGCTAACTCTGTAACTTTCATGAATACAAAGAATAATGCTTGCAGAGTCTTTAATTTGATTAATGAGACATAGATAAATAAAGGTTGCTGGTGTAATTCTTTAGACCTGCTTCTCCATCAGAGAGCAGCACTCCACCTGATCCCAGCTTTATCTTCAAATCTGAGTCCATGAATCTTATCTTTCTTATCGTCCTTCACCCTTCTCTGGAACCTGCTAGATTGGCTGCACTGTTTGCAGCAGTCTGTGGATAGAGCCTTCACCCCAAGTTCTGGGGTCCCACTGGCCACCCCCCAACACACCCTCTCCTCCATGAAGGGCCGCACCCCCATCTTCACCTTTGACGCAGGCCTCCGCGGGCCCCTCTGGCCCTCTCTTTCTCTTCTTCGTCTGGGTTTTCTGCTGTCCTGGAATTTCTGTGGGGAGAAGGCTGGTTTGAATGAATCAACCTGCATTTCCAAGTGACTGATTTCTTCGTGTCAAATGATGACCTCCTCTTCCTGCCAACAAGCCCTTAGCATGTGCCCCAAGGAGCATATCTCAGGCATGATTTCTGGAGGCTGAGAGCTTCATGGGCTGATGCCTAAGCAAGTACAGCATCCACTCAGCCCTGCTACTCATCAGATGTTCAAAAACACAGAAAAGGGAAGGAAATGGAGTCAACATCAAGCTTTCTGGAGAGCAGATCCTGGGATCTGACTGCTTTGGTGCCTGCCCTGCCCTGGGGGCACCCTGTTCAGGCTGCTTTTACATAAGTCACAACACCCCTCACTAGTTATGGGCAGGGTTGTTGAAGGGCTGCTATGTGCAGCTGGGTTGAGTCTTGGCTCAAAGTGAAGAGAAACGGTAGTAAAGACTGTTAACAGGAGCAACTGTTTCATGAATACCTGGGTAGAGTCTGGGGTCTGCTCACTGACTCTATTAGAATGAATGCACGAGCTTCTCTAAGAGGATAGAGCAGACCACAGGGTCTCGAATTCAAGGGCCTCCAGACAACGAACATGTAACCCAGGCAAATGAATCCTTCACACCCCTTGGAAAGTGGAGCAGTGAGACCTGAGGCCACGGGTGCTGTTTGCGAGGAAGCTAAAACTATGCAGGGCCAGGCAGTCAATTCTTCCACCTTTTATGTTGAAAAATTATTCTGATTTGTCTAAAGTGCTGCTCAGGCCAGAAGACAGACAACTGAGCCCTGGCCTGAGGGCCTGGTTCTCCAGGGCACTGAGTGCTGAGGAAGCCACACCACCCGCCCTTTGGAAGCTGAGTGCCCACAGCCTCTGGACTCAGTCTCTTCTTTCCCTGGTCCCAGGACCACAGCAGCCAGGGCTGAGTCAACCTACCTTCAGGAAGCCCCTGGCTTGGCCTCATCCCTCAGTGACGTGCACCTGGGAATGAGCGCTACTGGAGGGAGTCATACCTGCTGACGTCCAGGGTTTGTGTGCAGAAGCGTAGGCAGGCCTTGTCATCTATCCCCACACAAGCACAGCGTGAATGTATCCCCAGCGAGGGCTGCACACTCCCTGGGGACAATCCCAAGGATCTCTTGCCCCGGAAGCTTCCTCTGTAGTTGGACAGTCCATAGGGCACAGTTCGTCTGCAAAGCACAGAGGAGGGTCAGGAGAGTGTGCCAGGGGTCCCTGGTGTGGGGCATGAGCTGCGGCCTACTGGTGGGAAACTTCTGGGCCGTCCCAACCCCCAGGAAGAAGGGCCAAGGGGACAGAAAGTCAAGAGGACCAGGGAAGGTCAATGGTCTCAGCAGCCCAGCCCCTGGAGGGCTCGGGCACATGGGAGAGCAGGAGGCCTCATGGAGGGGTTTCAGTCCTTTCCAGACCAAACATGCAGGTGTTCTGCTCCCCACCTCTGGAAGCTTTGCCTGGAAGACTGAGAAGTGATTAAGACGCTGGCGCTGCCCGCCTGCAGGCTCTTCTTCTGTGCCTGACTTTGGGGTTGAGCCACGTATTGGTCCCCATCTGCGCCCTTCACCTGCTGCTGGGCTTGGGCACCAGCCAATGTAAGATCTCCATACCTGTAATGCCCTGGTGGCTGCCCAGGGCCACCCCTGGTGGCTGAGCTACTGACGACTTCTCCTGTGTGCACAGCAGGCCACAAAGGAACAAGAACAGCCTGGCCTCTGAACACTCGTCCTCAGAGAGACAAACATCAGAAGGGCTGCTCCCTGCCTTCTGAGAGGCACTGCCATGGCCTTGACAGGGCGGCTGAGGGTGGAACTGGCCTTGGCAGAGTCTCACTGTGAAGCAAAGACGTCTGGAATTGTCAACCACTTCTGTCCAGGGTCAGCTTTATGAGGGGGTGGCGTTCAGAGCCACAAAGATTTAAATCTGGTTCTGGAGTTCAGTGTACCCAAACTGTCATCCCTAGAGAAGAAAGAAGCCTTCCAGCTGAGCGGGGGGGAAGTTCAGACATGTGTGCAATTCATCAGCACCATGGGCCACGGTCAGGGGCAAGCTACCTGGGACTCAAAGAAACAAATGTGGCCAAAGCCTCTTTTCCAAGGAGTCTTGGTTTTCCTGCCTGTCCCCAAAGGGCAGCCACTTTGGTTTCTCAAAGGGTGACCTGACATCCTCCTTGCATATTCAAAGTGAAACCTAACTGGATTTCTTTTTATTAAAAACGCAGGCCATGGAGCCTTTTTAGGGTAGGAGGCCAAACAGCAAGGCTGCCCCACTGTGACCAGATGCTCAGAGCAGGCTGGAGACCAGGGCTGAGGCTTCTGCCAGCCCTATTCTTTTTCTGTTCTCACCCCAACTCCTTCCCACCCAAGTGCCTTGAGAAATAGCAGAGCAGCGGCTCCCTGCTGACCGAGGCCGCCCAGCTGTTGAGCAGAGAAGGAGGGCAGGGTCCAGACACGCTGAACCTTCTCTCAAATCCTGTTCTTCTCAGAAATGTAAAAAGTGGAGAGGGGAGGAAAACAACAACGTGGCCATTGTCATGAGTCCAGATCTGGTTGAAGGTATGTTTTTCCAGTAACAGGACCACATTAAATCTCTAAGTGTTGACATTAAATCCAGACCCCCATTTCTTGGTGAAAACAGCACATGAGGAATAACAACGCTCCCATTTTCCCATCAACAGCGAGACCTGCAATTTTGAAATTGCTGTCAGCTGATTATGCATTGGCGGCTGCAGAACACTCTGAAGTGTTTTAAGGAAGGAAACAAAGCAACGCGGTGTTTGTTAATAGAGATGTGCTTAGCACTTCCCAGCAGCCTAGGCGAAGCTCTACTGAGCAAACACCCTGGCAATTTCAAAGAACGTTTACAGGGAAGCACCGCCCCCTCCCCACGATCTGGGAGGCTCTTAGGAGATGGCCAGATCTCAGTGGGGCCCACCAGAGCAAACACTTGAAGTTTAGAACATGAGTTCAAAATGGAGGCCCATCTCCCATCCATCCACAGATAAGCTATTAAATGAGAGTTCTATCCCCTGACCTAGACAAACGTGGCTGTAAAACACCTTGGAAGTCCAGCCTTGATTTAAAATTTGGGGACTCCTTGGATCCCATGCTAAAATACAGCAGCCCAAGGAGATCTGGCAGCTTTTCTTTCCTCCTACTCCACCCCAAACCAAGAGAGCCAAACCTACTCCCACACAGACACCCCAGGCTGTACCCCAAGCTCTGTCCATGCTCTACCCTGTAGGCAGCTGCTACTTGACCACCCCCATGGGCATAGGAATGTGGACCTGAGCCCTGTTCTGTCCTGTCAGAACCTAGAAAATACCTGTGCAGACCCCAGAAATGGGCTTGGGGACATGGTCTGGAAGAAGGGGTATATGGCTTTCGGTCCCACAGATTCTCTGCAATGAGATGGGGGATGTGTGACCAAAGGAGGGTCCCAGGTGGCCCTGTAACTCAGAGAACCAGGTCAGGAATGTTCCTTAACCAGGTCTAAGAGTTGCTTACCCGTTCCTCCAGAAGGCAAGGCAGGTTTTTTACTTCTTTTATGCCAGCCAGGGACCTACCACAAGGTTGGGCAAATAAAAACTACTGAATGAGCAACTGGTAGCCAATTGTGGCACAGCTCTAGTCTGGGCAAGACTGGATTCTTTCCACCTGAATGAGTTCAATAACCATAAACATCATTACAAAGTATCTCCACCATCTGTTAAGTAACAACTGCACACATAGTGTTATTTTCAGTGTGAAAGGCACACTTGTGTCTGTGTCTCCAGGAATTCACATGCTACTGGGGTATGAAAACAGAAGAAAAATGTCAAGCCAGTATGTACAGGTACATGCAAGGTACACAGAGTGCAGAGAGATTACCTGGTAATTCCATTATTAAGTTGTAAAGCACTTAGGTGATGATCACTCCACCCTCTCAACAGTTCCCTGATTCATAAAAGGATTATTGGACAAATGAAATGAGATACTACATGAAAAATACTTAGAAAAGGCTTGACAGTGCATGAAAGTTAGGGATTATAGTTATTTATTTGGCCTGGGAAATCATGAGTTTCATCAAGCAGAAAAATTCCATCTACCAGGCCTGTGTTTGAGATGTGTGACTAAGTAATAAAGAAGGATAGTAAGGAACCAAAGGCCATAAGGCACAGCAAGGTCATTCTCTGCCACACCTCCTTCTGGCAGGTTCGTCACTCACCACTGCCTGTCTAATGCACTCACCTTTCAGGTAGAGAGCTGCCATTTGTCACCATTTCCTGAACAGGGAACAGGGAAGATCTAATGGTGGAACTATGAAGATGAAGGTAAACTGGCTGAGATCTTGGGACCAGCATCTCTACCCAGCTAAGTTAGCCTGCTGTTTGCAACGGGGTTTAGAATACAATTCTTTAAAGAGATAGGCAGCTCTTCTATCCATTAATGCTTCTGATATAACACAGAGCTCCATAAAAAAACGTAAGCAGATGACATAATGAAAACACTACCGGCCCTCAGTGCACCCATGCATTCAATGTCTAGTGCCCTGTGTATTTGTGCAACACTATCCCTCCGCTTATGTGCTTGGAACATTCATTATTTGATTAGTGGTGGTTTCAGAGTGATTAATCACAGTGCTCCTCACTTGCCAAGTTTCCCCAAACATCACATACAAATGCTATTAAACTCCCATATTCATCTTTCATCTGTAGCACAGGGAAAGCACTTTGTCTCTACAAGAAGTTTTTAAATAAGCAAACTGACTTTTTCAAAAACATTTTCTGTTCATAAGCTCTGTGTTGTTCTTTCCTAAAGGACTTATCGATCTCCATCTCTCTGATCAGGACACTGGCTGCTGTGCATGGAGTTCTCAGAACAGACACAGGTGTTCACAAAGGCCAGGTAGGAAGTAGCAAGGGGTTTAAATTCTTAACAAAGTGTATCCAACTGTCATTCCTCTCAAAGAAGCCAGTTTCCATTTCTTTCCACTGTCATTAAATGGAATTTAACAAATATCTGCTGAAAGTTTCAGCATGCTCACTGGAGTAGTCCTGGTGAACATCACCATGAACCAGACAGACCAGGGCCCTGTGCACACACAGCTCTGTCCCGTACACAGCCTAGAAAGCTAGCATTTTCTCAGCTTCAGTCAACCATTTTCTAACTTATCTTGAATAACCGGAAGCCATGCTGAACCCAGCTCCAGATCCCAACACATCAGCAATCGCCTGGAGCCCACTGACGCAAGACCCCATTCTGTCCCTGTCCCTACCTCTCCTGATGGATTATTCCAGTCCTCCCCTACTCATTTTGTCATGTGTCTAGTCCTCATGGTCATCTCGGTTAACAACCACATAAGCAAGTCAGACAGGTGACAGGATCTGTTGACAAGATTGCTACTCCTCTCTTTATAAATGCAGTTATTGCAGTTTTAATTTAAAAAGCCCAAGTCTGGCCAACTGTCTCTGCAGCAGGTGGGGCACATTCTCCTCACACTCAGATGCGGGTCAGGTTGATGATCTGCCTATTCTGATGCACATTTTTCCTTATTAAGTGGAAAATCAAGGTGATAAGGAGCCACTGTGTGCAGAATGCAGGTACCACTGACTGGCCAGGGGCAGATAGTCAGGAAGAAACTCCAGCTGCCAGGCACCAAGGTCACTGGACACCAGCTCCCACCACCCCCTGGAGAAGCAACTCAGAGATCCTAATATGCTTTCTAACCATGCCTGAATGCAGATTTCATCAATGTTCTTCCTTAGAAGACACCACTCACCAACTTCCCCAAGTTCAGTCCTTCTGGGCAAGGAGGACTGTGTCTGTCACCTTCATTCACCACCTCTGAAACATAACCAGTCAGTGCCAGTGGATGCTTAATCACAGCCCTGTGATCCCTGTGCCCACCTACTCTGAATGCCTGGGGGTCAGAAAATGCTCAGGAGCTAAAGACCCCGCTCTTAAAGACTTACAGTAGGGCTTCTCTACAGCTGAGGCCAATGTTGGTTATTTTCGTCTCTTAGAATCCAGCCTCCCATTCTTCTTTTGGGAAGAAGACCCCATTGTGTGAGGTCCCTGAGACTGACCACTAACTTGCCTCATTCCCTCACTAATACCACCTGAGGACTGGTCAGGTGACGAAGCTGGGCCAGTCAGACCTTCTCTCCCAAGATTCCTGAATAAAGAGACTCAAGGTCAGAAAACACTCAAATTACTATTTGCCAGGCGGCCCCACTCAGCTTCGTCCATTGGATTGAACCTTTAAAGCCCCTCGTCCTGTCCCAGGACCCCTCCTCCCTGGGCCTGAGCTTCTTCCTTCCAGTCTGAGGGCATCCTGTATCTTTCCATTAAGCCTTTTTCATGTATTACTAGCCAGATGAGGTGTCTGTTGCTTGTGACCAGTGAGCTCTAACTGGACCCCACGTTCATGAGAAGGCAACCATGGTCTCAGGTCTGCAGAGATTTTCTTTACTGAAAACAATACCAAAAAAAAAGGGCACGTACAGAGTCAAAACCCAGCAAGCCAAGCTGGCTGCAGCCCTCTCCTTCCAACTGTGCCCACTGTGAAATGTCCACTAGGGCTCAGGCTGTCCTCCATTCCAAGATGCACTGAGTCCAGCTCCCAGAGCCTTGGTGGGCCACCTCAGACGTCCTGTCCTCCACCGAGCCCACTCCTTTCCCCTCATCAAATGCTTGTGTTCTCTGAGCCAGGCCTTCTGTGAGGCATCAGGCCCCCCTCCAACTTCCAGGAAAGGAACCGGGCCAGGAAACCAGCTCCTTGGTGGCCTCAGTGTACAGGCAGAAGGCACACATGCAGGGTCGCGCATCAGGGTGGCATGCTGGCTGTCCACAGCTTTACTTCCACCACAGAAACCCTCACAGCTGAAGGTGGAAGAAGCCAGTGCTCACCCGGCCACCCCCAACGGGGAGAGTCTATCTCCCACAGCCTTGGAAGGAGCCAAGAATTCTAGAATATTCTGAAATCTTGGAAGCTGTGAGCAACGTGCTGTGGGTCAAGGGATTACTTTTCAAAAAGGCATTCCACCCCTCACCCCCTCAAAAACTCTGGGAATATTCAGGACTTGACCATTTGGGAATGTTAATAGAATCATATATGTTTTCAAAGGGACTGTTGAACACTGGCCCTTAGACTTCAGACCTAGAGCTCAAGGCCACCGTTCCTGTGAATGGCAGTACCAGTCATTGCCAACACAGTCCCTCCGCTCTGAATGACTTAGAGCTCATGCTCCTTCCAGGAAAACCTCTAGGGTGTGCCGTGGGTGTGGCCCAGCGGGGCCCGGCCTTGGCACCATCCTCTGGGGCCATCAGTGCAGGGATTTGTCCAGCTGGAATCCGGGACTGGTGCTGCCTTGTTCGCCTCTGCACCTAAATGTCTGCTTATGGTGGGCACCCAGCAACATCCCAGCATCTCAGTAATACATATCTGTTAAGTGAAGAAAAAACTTGGGTCTAAATTTGCCACCATTTCTAGGCCATCCCATCTCAGAGTTCTTGGCTGATTGAGTGGATTTCTACCTCTCCACCCTCAATTGACCCATATTCGAAAGTTTTCCTGCAAGGAGCACAGTCTCTAGACTCCTGGGAGTGGAGGAACTGTGTCTGGTAATAACTGGTGCCACCCCATGCACCCAGCAATGAACAGAGAAGACCCCCACCAATGGGTGAACCACAGGGCAAAAACAGAGACCACCCTCAGCAGGCAGCACCAGCTCCTGTCCAAACTGAAGACTTGCTCTCTGGAAGTCCTGAGTAGGCTGGTGACAGGGTTGACGGGTCCTTCAAGGGCTCCACCCAGCTCTGAATTCCACCTGGAGAATTCCAACCACCCTCACCATCACCAGCATCGCCACTGCAGAAGGACCTATACCTTCACTCCAGCAAGAGAACGGCAGCTTGGCCTGCCCAAACTGTTTACACTCTTCTTTGGATAATTACCATATGATTGGGCTCTAAAATAACCCCAAAGCCACAGAATTCACAGTCCTCAGGCTCAATGAACACAGTCCTCCTGAGTGTGGGCACACACATGAAGGAATGTTTGGAGGAGCACCAAGGGCAGAAGGAAAGAACAGAAAAACACCTGGTTTTGTCTTGTGCTGAGACATCTCCAAGAGTGACAGCTCAAAGGAAAAGCAATAGACAAACAAACTCCAACAGGCAGAAACAAAACCATCAGAGGGCTCCTCCAGTCTGGCTGGCTCCTCCATCTGCACTATCCAAGTGCAGCAACAAGCTGGGCTCGAGTTTCTCTCTCCAGCCCCCTGTGACCCTGAGGAGTTCCAGGTTGCATGTAGACATGAGCACCCACTTGGCCAGCCCAGGCTCATTATAACTTTATGCAAAGCTGCAGACAGATGGGCCTCAAAGTAGCTGCCAGCAGTGGAAACAGACGGGGTAAAACAGGGAGCAGGTATTTTTGTAAGGACGGAGTATTTAAAGGGATAAAAAAGAAATACAGACACAATCACATATCCCTATAAGTAATAGGCAAGAAGCAAGAGAGGCCAGGCTGGTGAGTTGTCAGGAGATTCCATGGTCAGGATAAAAAGTCTTGGTGCTCAGACTTGCTCTTGCCATCAGAAGGGGAGCAAGATATTCTCCTCTGCTGTCTGATTGTGTGCAAGACCGTCTTGGCCACTCCGATACAGCAGCTTCTCTCTCCAAGAAGCCAGGGTCAGGATTAGGGTGAAGCTCAAGGTCTTATTATAAATGTTGAGATTCTGAAGATTATTCTTTGCAGTCTTTTTGGAATTTTGGAAATACTGTACTAGAGTGTTCTTATTTTCCCAAAGAGGCTTTGGGGACTTCTGAGAGTTTGTCCCAGAGAGTCCCTTGCTCACCAATCCCTATTCTTGGTACTACAAAACCCATGGAGAGCAGATTAATAAAAATCCAGAAAAGATGCACAGGCCTCTGCTTTCTCAATTACGTGCTTCTGACTTTTGGCCAAGCTATGCCACACCTCCTAGGCTGTGGGGCAAAATCCCCATGTCTACTGGTGAGCCACCTCTGTCTCTGCATGATTCTTACTAATTTTCATGAAGCAAATCTGTTCTGGTTTTTAACTTACTGGGCTGGGGATCAGGCTGCCATATTCCAGAGTCACTGTGTGTTAGGGCCTCCCACTGAGTCTCCTGAGAAGAACAAAAAAGAAATCCAGGCCTCTGCTTCCACTCCAGAGAGATGCCGAGTTCTGTAGAAGTACTTGGCTTCAAGTCTCCAAGCAAGGGCAGCAGAGGGCATAACCAGATGCCCCCTCTGCCTTTTTGCTCCTGGCAAGCAGGCTGTAGAAGCACCCCAAACTATGTCAGACCAAGCATTCCTTCCACAGTGTGGCCCTTGTCCACTGTCCCCAGTCATCCTCTGCATCTATTTTTCTTCTAAGTACAACTGATTTCTATCCCGAAGGGGGCAAAAATGTGGGCTCAGATATGCATGTGTGCCTGGGCCTTTGTGTGTGCGTGTCTGTGTTTCTCGTCTTCAGAAACTCTATTTTCCACCAAAATGTGACATGGAATGAGAACAGGTCGTTTCCTTATGTGAAGCAGAGCTGCTGCATTCCCCTGTCCCCTGGAGTCTGAGATGGGCTGGACGTACTGAGACTCTGCAGGTCCACGCAGGAGGGAGAGCTGGATTTTGAAGCCAGGTGGTTGCAGCCACGCTGCGGAGCCTCCTTAAGGGAAGCATTGTTTGCCTCCCTGCTTCCTTTGTTTTAAATTCTTGCAGGAATAAACCACACCAGAGATGTCAGGGGACTTTCATCTGCCTTCAGATTTAAGGCCAAGTTCCTAACTGCAAAATCCCTTTCATCTAGTAGAAATCCAAACGCTCTGGCAGGGTCATGCAGGGTCACAACCTTTTCCTACCAAGCTCTCTTGCTTCAATGCAAACTGCCTTCCTGCCTCAAGTAGGGGTCAGCTGCATTCCAGTCAAGCCTCTCTTTGCTCTCACACATCTCATGCTCACTCTGGAGCTTTCGATCTGTGGGAATCCAACAGAAGGGTCACCTTGTGAGGTCTGACCTTTCCAACAATCTCTGAAGTTTAGCCCCAAGGCCCTCACATTTTAAAGCACCTTGCTATCAAATGTTCTAAGAACTATGCTACTTGAACTCAAAAACCAAGATCCAGAAGTGTGCTAGATTTCCAAGGAGGAGACAGACATAGGTACAGGAGAACAAACTAACCAGCAAAGTCAAAAGTGAGCAGACTCACCATCTGACGGGACCTTGGGCTTAGTGTGGCAGGCTTCAGGCCAACACCATCTTCCAAAAGTGCATCACAGAATCATTTCTCATAACCCCCTGTTCACAGCATTTCCTGGGGACACTTCCTGGTGACTCCTTGGCTGTGGCTCCCACTTCAAGCAACGATAGGCAAGAGAGGATATAAGGGTCCCAGGACCCTGTGGGGTTCTCAGCTGCAAATGGAAGCCCCCTATTTACTCTGCTAGGCTCACCCCATGTGAGAAGACAGGACAGCCCCTCCAAAGATGTGCCCACAGGAGTTTAAACAGAGAATACTGTTCAGGTCGTCTCCACTGCCTGATGCACACCCTGGAATTACCCCTTCACTCCCCATACCCCCCTGGATTTGGCAGGGGGTGCCTGAACCAGTAAACTCAGGGAATACCATGTCCCATTCCTCAAACTTCCAATTACTTACCAAGGCCAGAGAGAAGCAGTAGGAAGTTGCAGAGGAGGGGCGGGAATGGCAGGACTGATCCATCCCACCTGGAGCAACCTTTGGCCTCAGGTGCCTTTATCAGGCTTCTTATCAGCAACAGAGGCAGCCAGGTGGCCCTCTCCAGGGTCTGCAAGGCTTAAGCTAATGGAATGCCACTCCACTGAGTGCCAGGCCTCAGAGTAGCCTGGAGGACTGTGATGACAGGGTACAGGCTTGCTCTGGGGCACTCCAAGAGGACTGGCTGGGTGGCCTTCTGAGGCTGGCTTCAGCAGCATTTGAGAGAGAATATTCTGCTCGTTGGTGCCCTCCAAGTGCAGAATGGGATGGGTAGGAGGACCAGCTTGACCCAGAGGGCCACTGCCACCTGGGGTTGTGCTGCATCGTCATAGCCAGCATCTTGCAGACCTTGAATGTTGACCAGATTGAAAGCACTGTGCTCACCACTCTCTTGGTACTTTATGGTGTCACCATCATACCTTCACTCATAGGAGACCACCAATCCCCCTGCTATACAGGCAGAGAGACTGAGGCTCCTAAGTGACGAACCTAGGACTCCATACCAGATCTGAACCCAGAGTCTATGCTCTGACCCATGACGACGGGTCTGCACCCATTGCCAGAATCTGGATGAGGGGCCCAAGGTCCCCTTCTCTCTAAACACCATGAATCTTTGAACCAAAGGGTCAGGGTCAGTGTGATTTGAGCAGACTCATCTCCCATTCCTGCTCAGCATTAGGGACAGCACAAGGCAGCAAGAGCACAGGTTAGGTCCTGAGAAATAGTCATGAAAAGTAAAATCCCACCCCAGGAATGGAGCAGGTAGGCCTTGAGTTCCTCTCCTCCCACTTCTCCCTCAGACAAGCACCCTCTGTATCCCAGCATCTTGCCATTGGGACCAGCTTCCCAGTTTGCTGGACAGGCACACTCTTATCCATGAGAGCCACCAGGAAGGCTGAGATAAGGGGAGTCACACAACTCAATCAGTCAACACTGCATCTCCAGGATACACTTCAAGACACATGTTGGACCAAAGGCTTGGGCTTGAGACCACCTTCTCTCTCGGATCCATAAAGATAATCTTGCAAAGGAGAAATGATGCTATTATTTATAAATATAAATGCATCTAAATATATTAACTATCACTATCACAAAGAACAAAAACCACCCGAAGCGGTCAAGGATGGAAGACTGTGTCTTTGATCCATCCTTGGTCCCAGAGCCCAGCCCAATGCTACCCCAACAAAGCACCCCATAAAAACATGATGCATGCATGGATGGGGGGATCACCTAGGACAGCAGCAAGGCCCAGGCTGGAGAAAGGTCCACAGGAGCCACTGAGAGGTTGGATCTCAGAGTCAGACTGCCAGGCTCAGGCTCTGTAGCGGTGGGCAAGGGACTCAGCCCCTTGTAAACTGGGCAAGACACCAGCCTACTGCCAAAGGATTGTCCTGAAGATCGCTGTTGTGTGCTCAACACCCACATCACCACTATTATCAGAATCAGATCACTCATGACACTTTCCCAAAACTGTGATGGCCACAAAGACTTGTCCCTCTGCTTCAAAGAGCTGCATCTCTTGCAGTGATCCTACCAGGCCTGGCACACAAGACAGAATGATTAAAAAAAAATATATATATATATATATATAGATAGATAGATAGATATAGATAGATAGATAGATATATATATATATCGTAGATGAACACAATACCTTTTTCTATTTATTTATTTTTATGTAGCACTAAGGATTGAACCCAGTGCCTCACAAGTGCTAGGCAAGCACTCTACCATGAGCCACAACCCCAGCCTGACAGGATGACTTTTATTGGGATCCAATGTGCAAGATGCTGGGGTCCCAGTCCACCCACACCACTAAGAAGTTCTAAAATTTGCAATGTCATTTCTTGGAAGTGTGTTAAAATGCCTTTTTCAAAGAACACAGAAGGCAAGGCTAGAATTTATGGTGATGCTGCCTTTTTGTGATAAATACATAAAATGTAAATCCAAATGTTTTGTTAATTATTAGTTTCATTATTCTACTCTTGACTTCTTTGGGGAGGAAACCAATGCAAAACAAATGTTACTCCTGCCAGATTGAATAAATGTGGCTCGCTTCAGAGCACCTAGGGCAGCTGGGCTGGACATCCTAGAGGGAATGACCAGGCCAAAGAACTCAAGGAGACCTGAGGGTCACTGGCCTATAGCTGTACTGGTGTCTGCATCTTACAAAAGGGATGCAGAGAGTTGATGGCACCTCCCACCCCAAGGCCACCATCACAGCCATGTCTCAAGGGCAGAGCTCCTGGATACTGGAGTCAGGACTGCAATGGAGGTTACAGATCCCATGTTTCCACCAAAGCCATGATTTTGAACACCCTGCCCTGCTTTTTTTCACAAATGCATTCCTATTTGCCAGTCAGGTGGCTCAGATTTTTGTTTGGAAAACATGGTCACTATCACAGCATCACAGTGCTTTCCTTGTGTGTCCACAGAGGGACTCCGATGGCCCCTATCTTCAATGCACACAGCAGGTTCTGTGCTGGGTGTTCTGAACCTCAGTCATCATTTGATTGACTGGCTTTTACTCTTTAGAGGCTCAGAGGGGCTGGCTGCTATAGGGCATGGTGAAGATCTATGTCCCTATGATGGTTAATTTTATGTGTCAACTTGGCTAGGCTATGTTGTCCAGTGTTTGATAAAACACCAATCAAGATGTTACTGTGAACGTCTTTTTCTTTTTTGTGTTTTTTGTTGTCGCTGTTGTTGTTTTGAGAGTGGGGATTGCACCCTGGGGCACTTAACCACTGAGCCACATCCTCAGCCATTTGTATATTTTATTTTGAGACAGGGTCTTGCCAAGTTGCTTAGGACCTTGCTAAGTTGCTGAGGCTGGCTGGAACCAACAATCTCCTGCCACAAGCCTTCTGAGCCACTGGGATTACAGGTGTGTGCCATCACGCCTGGCACATGAAAGTCTTTTTCAAACATCATGAATACTAAAATCAGTAGATTAGGCAAAGTAGATCACCCTCCATCATGTAGGTGAGACTCATCCAATCAGTTGAAGGCCTTCAGAGCAAAGATCTGGGGCCCCGAAGAGCAAATTCTGCCTCCAGGTTGCCTTTCATCCCAACACCGTTCCATCAGCTCCTGCTAGAATTTCCAGCTTCTGTCCTGCAGAATTCAGAACTGCTTGTCTCCTGTCCACATAGGACAATTTTCTGTCTCCGTGTGTGTGTGCATACACACACACATCTTGTCAGTTCTGTCTTTCTGAAGGACCTGCCTGATACATTCCTGCGCTCCCTGGCAAGATGCTCATGCTTTCAAGTACACTCACAGAGGCCAGCCCCACAGACAGAAGCACACACTAAGCACATGGTCTTGCTCACCACTTCTGCCCATATAATCTTATTTCTCACAGATGCTCCATGACAATAAGATGCTATGTGTTTTTCTCCAATTAAAATTTTTGGTTTTATTTTTGTAGGCCGTGGTAGGGACTATTTGGGAATTGTAGGGACTTGGGGTTTCTAACATGGCCAAGCAAAATCTTATAAAAGTGACACTGTCCTCATTGTTTAGCTGTGATCTCAGCTGCCTCTGTAGGGCCACAAAGTGCAGTTGCCAAGGGACAAATCTGCTTCTTCTTTGGGGTCACGGGTATTGGGGAGAATATGATGGAAGTTATGGGAAATGCATCCCAGAAAAACACACGTTCCCATACACCACTGAGCGACAGGCAGGCTCTCTGAACAGAGCCACATGCCCTGGATGGGGAAAGCTCATGGGGGAGAGAGTGCTGTAGACCAAAACCAGAGCAGCAGTGCAAGCAGAAAGAACAGCGGTGGGCAGGGCTCAGCCAAAGCCAGCCAGCATTAACTGAGTTCCGCAACATGCTGGGTGCTGACGGAAAGGGCTGACCACACCCAGGCCATGGCAGGAAATGGGAGAACCAGGGGGACTCAGCTCTTTTGTCTGGAAGATTCTCAAGAGTCTCTGAGCCCAACCTAGTGTTAACTCTCCACAGGGAGATGCAGAATGGGTAATTCTCAACACACTCCTGCCAGGGCTTCAGGGCCTCGATGGCACAGATGACCACACTCATTGAATGATCCCTCTCTGAAGATCTCTCAAATGTCCTCCAAAAACACAGCAGGACTAAGCTCTATCCCATGTAATCCAAGGGGCCGGAGCAAGGGCACCAAAGGCAAAGGCACCCACCATTCGAGGCTCTTGGTTAGGCCCAAGAGTCAAGGCTCCTCCTGGCTCCAGAGCAGCTGCAGGGATGGGGGGCAGGCCACATCCTGGCAGAGAAGTCTGGAAGGTGAGACCCAGATGTCTGCTTGGGAAGAGGGATGGGGACCCTGGAGAGGCAGGACTGGGACAGCAACTCTGGGAAAGACCCCATTGAGTGTAGGCCCCTGTTTTCAGCACCTTCCAGTGATTTTTCAGATTCTTCAACATCCCTCGAGGCCAATGACCCCCATCACTGGAGCCCGGTTTCTCAAATTGCAGTCTTAACTGAGATACAGCAAATGGACCTATCTACACATCAACAGGGTTTCAAGAAGGGAGTGGGGAGGGAAGAAGCAAAGAAGAAAAGGCAGGAGGAAGAAAGCCCACAGGAACATCTTCCCTCCAACATTTCATTTTGTCTCATTTCAAAGCGTGCTTGTGTCTGGCTACTGTCATTTTGTTTCCTGGACAGCTCACGGGACACGAGGACACTGGTTGTAACCCTCTCTCCCGATGTTTAGAATGAATCAGAGGAAGGAGAGCAGAGAAGAGGTAAATCAAACTTGGGGAAAAAGTTACCAAGTTGCCTGTCTTACAAGACAATTTGAAATTCTGAGACAGGATTTCTAACAGCATGAGGTGTTTATGGAGCCTCTCAAATGTGCTCAAGGAATTGGGCTTAGACAACGGGAAAGAACTATGTGGGCTCCAAGTGCTCTCCCCTGCTCTGTCTCTCTCTCTCTCTACTGACTTTCTTCTTTCTCCTTCTAGATTCATGGTTTGGGATTCCAGCCAAACCAGGACTCAGTCCCACCACCCACCACTCAGTGCTTTTGATTCTGTGAAGCTAATCCGGTTGGACCATGACACCAATCAGATAAGAATCAGAAAAGACAAGTGTCAGGGTTATGGAGGCTCTAAGAAAAGGGGACCCTGATACTGTCTGAGAATAGAAGGTGATCGATGACAGCTAGACACGCATCTCTGTTATCCTCCCATCTCCCTATTGTGGGCTGATGGTCCAATTCGTACAGGAACCTCAGCAGACATAGCCAGACAAATGAATCATGCTCTCAGCTGCATCAGCTTATCAGTCACAGAATCTGTGAGAATTAGAATCAAAGGCCAATGTGCATCCCTTGGTCCAAAAGGATGGAGAACATTGTGAGAGCCACAGCAGAGCCTCAGTTGGGGAGGGGCCCTTCTAAGCTCTGGCCTGTGCCAGCATCCAGGTAGCTCACCAGTGGAGCCAGCCCTACCTGCCATTCTGGCTTAGTGGGGTGATTCTCAGGCCTACCTGGATGGGGCTAGAAGACTTGTTACTTGGTTGAATGCCACTGGAATACTCAAGATTACCCACACTTGCACTCCATCCTTGAAGTGTCCAGGTGGGTAAGTGAGCCCCTCAAAATACCACCTAGAGGGCTTCAGGGCTAATAGGCTTGGGAATAAAGGAAACCATGAGGCACAGGAATGGAGATGCCTTCAAACTTAGTGCAAAGTCATGGTTGTTGCCAAGGGTCTGTATTCACAACCATGTCCAAGTTCTCAGCCAGGAATCCCCAGCAGGGTGCAAGAAAAAGCCCCTGAGACCCCAAGAACACCAGGAGAATGGGCTTTAGCAGCATCTAGTCCAAGGCCCAGATTCTAGAGATTTGGAGAGCCATGTCCAAGAGGTGGTGGCCAGAGCAAAGTCAAGGTCAAGCCCTTTCTACTGTTTGCATAATGGTATCTACAGCAGGGGCTTCCAAATGCTGTGTTCAGTGAGAGAATGAGGGAGACATCAAATCCTCCCTTTGCCTGGGGAAGGGCGTACCTCCCTGTAGGGTGGTCCCACCCTGATGGGTGCTAGCTAAGAGTTCTTCAAGACTGAGAAAAGGAGGCCCTCTGGGACATGAGCCAACCTGTGAAAGACCCATGGCCCAGAAGTCGGTAATGCTGCATCCAGCCTCCCTTGGCATCCAGGAGGGCAGGGGAGGAGAGGAACCCATTCTACCTGGAGGGGCAGGTTCTTCCAAGCCACCCCCCCTCCCGCCCCCACCCTCCCCAGTGAGCATCAGGCAGCTCTCTAGGAACTTTAAACCCCTTGGAGCCTGGTGGGTTCAGGAGCGGGGACAAGCCCCCTTAGCCCCTGAGGCAGGAAATAAACTTTGAGGGGGTTCTTTGGTTCAGAGAGACTTCTCAGGTATCTAATCCCCCTGGCTCACTCATTGCCCCGGGGAGAGATGCTGACCTTCCATGGGATCACAAACCTAATATTAGGTTTCTACCAGCCAGACCCTCAGAAAGGATGTCTGACCTACAGACAGGCCCTGGGCTGGCAAGGGATCTCAGGAGGAGCTTAGGACTGTGCCAGGGCAGCCTCTGGGGCTAGACTGTGGTGAGACAGGTCCTCCTAGGGATGTGCAATGTGAGCTGGGCCAGACTGTGCTCCCCCACCTCAGGGCAACTCACTCTGGAGTGTTGATCCAGATGATGTCCAGGTGGCAATAGTAGACACACTCCTTGTCCTTGTAGGTGAAGCACGTGCAGCGCCGGGGGCGGTGGTGCACAGGGCCACCCTCTGCCTGTTCTCCAGACCAACCGGGCCCCTGCTTCTGCCCAGGACTTCCAGGATTTGTCCCTTCACCAGGGTCAGCCACAGTCTCTTCACAGTCACCCTCAGATCTGGTTGCAGGGGGCAGCTGGGGCACACCAGTCCTGCCAGAGCCCCCAGGCTGAAGGCAAGGAGTGAATCCTGCAGGAGGCAGATTGAGGGGCTCCTGAGCTACAGGTACAGATGTTAGTTGCACTTTCTCTGGTCTCCAAGCTACACGAAAAGTTCTGAAAAGTTTGCAAAGCTATGTGCACAGTTCCTGAAAAGTTTGCAAGTTAGTGCATAATGAAAAACTTGCAAGCTATTTTCACTCTGCAAAATCTGCAAGCTATTTGCACTGGTTGAAAACTTGCACGCATTTTACACTTTCTGAAAACTTTGCAAACGTTTTGTACAGTGTCTGATTAGTTTGCAAACTTTCTGAAAAGTTCCCAACTTCATGAAAAATTGACTAGTTCTCCGGAGCCTGTGGAGTAGTCCTTGCTTGCCGCTTCTGCCCTCCAGCCTGCTTGCTCCCAATCACCTCCAGGGATGCAGTTAGCTCTCTACAACACAGAACCCCCTACTCCCCCACCCCCCNCCCCGCCCTGCTCCTATTGTGTGCGCTCGCGCCAGGAGAGGCGCGCAGCCCCGCCTGCTTACCTGTGGCTGAGGTCACTGTGAGCCCGAAAAGGAGCCACAGCCCGGGCTCCATGAACCCCATCAGGCACCGGAGCACCTTGCCTGGAGGAGGGCCGCCTGAGGCCGAGAAAGGGTACTGGGGCTGGGCACCGCTTTCAAGTTGGGCGGATCACTGTCTGCGTCCCAGGCTCCGGCCAACAGTTGGCTGCTGCGGTCACGAACTTTCAGAGTGCGCTGCCCATCCCTGCGCAGGGCTGGCGGCTGTGGGCTCGGGCTTTTCTGGCTCCGCACCACCCCTTTCGCCTCCCCGCCCCCCGGAGGGGGCTGGAGCTGCGGCGAGGGGCCTTTGAACCCGGGGCGCACCGGGGGTCGCCTCGTAGGCACTGGGGGAGTCCGCTTGGAGCTCAGCGGCCCTAGACGCACCCAAATCAGAGAGGGGCGGGGGCGGGGCGCGATCCGGTGGGTGGGGTGGGGGCCGGGACAGCTGCCGGAAGGCCACCGCGCGCATAAGTTTGTACTCGCACTCCCCGCCAGCTTGCTGTCCCAAGACCCGCAGCCCCAGATAGCAGCCCCCCACCCCAAGAGCAATAAGATGATAAAAAGGCTGCGCATAAAGGGTGTTATCTTTTATCTCAGGGTCTAAGGGAAACATTTCTCAATGTTCACCTAATGACACCCTACCCTTGCACAGGGTGGACTTGCCAAGGGACTGGGTGTACTTTACACTCGTGACTCATGGGCACCGAGTCACCGCAGCTGGCACCCTACAGTTCAGAGTGGTAGGTGGGGCTGTGGTCCAGGAGCAAAGTCGCAAAGACTCGCGGTTAGGTAGCGGTTCGCGGTCCCAGGGAGCCGCACTGCTCACCACCCCTGCACAGGCCATGCTCCCTCATTCAGCAAATGTCCACCCAGCATGAGTGGCCCAGGGAAGCCCCTTGCTTCCTTCCTAACTGCCAAGGCCCACTACCAGAGGCTCGCCCCAGCTCCATCGCAGTACTCACATCAGGGACCCCAGGGCCTCTCATTTCTAGGGCACCTGCGGTTGCAAATCTTTTGACCCTCCTCTGATAGCCAGTGGAGTTGAATATCAGCCCTGCTCACCCACTGGCCCCAGTGACCGGCTTCTAAAAGCTCTAACCCAGAAGAGGTAACCTAAGGCAAGTCCTAGAAGGCACTATGAATTCTACCCAGCTGGCTGTTGCCTCCACACACTGACTCTGAGCTCTGTATCAGGCCATGAGGAAGCCAAACCAGCCCTCCAGAGAGACTCCACGGAGCAACCTGCACAGAGAGAAACAGCCTGGCAGCCGACAGCCAAAGCCAGCCACTGGGAACAGGTGAGAAAATTGGAGTCCCAGCATTGAAGAACTCCAACTGAGGATTTGTTCATTTGGATGAGGACAACAATATGCCATAATGGGGGTGGCTAACACTCAGCTGGAGTGAACTTGTTGATGTAAGCAAATTAATTTCCCTAAGAAGAACTTAGCCAGTTCTGCCATGGCTGATCTACCTGGTGGGCTGTGGGGAGGAAGGCTCAGCCCCTGGGCTGCTCCCTCCTCCAACTCTGTGGTAAATTGTTGGCCATCACCTTGAAGCCACAGAGGAGGGTGTGGGGTCTTGGGAGTCCAATCAAGGAGTCAGCAGGTGTGGCTCCTGGTGAGGGCCACTTTCTGCTTGCAGATGGTGCTTCTCATGGCATTCTCACAGAGGGGAGGGGGTGAGAGCTCTCCCTGGGGGCTTCCACCAAAGGGCACTAATCCCATGGGGAGGGGCTCCACCCATGACCTCACCACCTCTCAAAGCTCTCACTGCCTAACACCATCACCTTGGGATTAGGATGCATCAGATAAACACGAGAGGGACACTCAGGCCATATACTATTAAGATCTCTTTCCTTGGAATTAATGTCTGTCTCCTACAAAATAAAAAACTTATTGGACTGAAAGACACTGGAATAATAGAAAATTCACTAGTTAGCTAAAAAGAGGAAAGCAGGTGGCAGTGTCCTGGCTCGTCCTGACGCAGGGTCGGCCAGCCTCGGCTCTTGGAGTCTAGAGCATTCGTCCTCACTGGCACTAAGGCAGCAAACTTGGATGAGCCCTCCAGGCTTCCGTAGGTGTGGCCAGCTGGAGTGGGCCCTGCCCTGGGATCTCTGATGTAGGTGAGATAAGGAAGTTTAAGGATAGAGAACCAAGGTACTGGGTATTAAGACCAGAGGACAGTGCACAGAGACAGAGTGTGTCCTACTGGATGACCAGAAGAGGCAGAATTTTGATTGGTCCTGAAAGTGACCTGGACACCATGATTGAACAAGTGCCCACTGTGAAGTCCAGCCCCAACAAGAAAGGAGGGTCTGCGCCCTTTCCTGCCCTCCTCAATCCTTCCAGCTGGGCTCAGGAGAATGTCCAGCTGGGGTAACTCTGACATCTCTGATGAGCTCCTACTGGAGTGGGGCCGCAGGCAGGGGCTTAGAGCCCTCAGCAGGCTGGGGATGAGCCAGGGTTTTGTAGTGTTGTTTTCATTGCGCTTACTTTTATGTTTATCTTTTATTTATGGAAAGTAATTTGACTTTCCTCATGTGGTAGAGATAGAAATTCCTTTCTAAATTAATTTTCTTACGTCAAAAAAGTAACCTAAATTAAAAATATGAAAATTCATGGTAAAGGTGGTCGCAGACTAGGAAAAATCAAAAAACTGGTTTTCCCGTGATTGAAACCTGGAGCGTGTAGATTTGAAGGGTAGGGGCATTGAACTAAGCTGGTGGGGGCGGGGGTCTGTTTTGATAGCAGTGTCCCTAAGGCAGAGGAGAACGGGCACCAGGATGGGAAGTCACATTGTTCTTGAAGATAACCCTCAGGGCCTGTGGAAATTAATAAGACACGGGTGATAAAGTTGAGCAAACTAGAGGTACAGATGAACTTCAAAATTCTAAACTGGGGGTGACTTTCTGGTGACTTTTACCGTAGTGTGGAAAGGCCCAGAGGAAACAGGCAGCCATTCCTCTCCACCTCATTGGTGCTGACTTAGGAAGTCAGAGAATGGGCTGATCTACCTGGTGGGCTGCAGGGAGGAAGGCAGACGGCTCAGCCCCTGAGCTGCTCCCTCCTCCAGCTCTGCGTTTGTTGAATTGTTGGCCACCACCTTGGAGCCACAGAGGAGGGTGTGGACTGCTTTTCCCACCTAGTGCCCACTCCTGGCCTATAGTTAACATCTGTCTTCTTTTTGGAGGACCCACCCACCCTTTGCCCACATAGCCATGGTTGCAGTTCGGGTGGGACCTCAGTGCCTCTGAAGTCTGGGATTTCACTGTAGGCTGGTGACTGACATTTAGCCTGGGGACCTATTCTACCCTCCCGGCTACTGAGTTGGCAGCACGTGACCAGGCTGGACCAATAGAAATCAGTTTCAGGACTTCCTCTGCAACTTGAGAAAGAGATTCTGTATTCACTGGAATTGTTGAGGAGAGAGACGATATAGTTAAAACTACGGATGGCCACCTGGCCATCCTGAGAGAAAGGCCCCATCTGAGGACAAACCTAACGTAGAGAAGTGGGGTCAAGAGATGCAGTCTGGATTGGGGTCCTAATGCATCATTTGGGCATCCAGCTGAGTGATTGATGGTAACTCATAATTTCATTTATTTAAGCTTATTTGAGATCCCATCACTTTCCACTGGAAAACTCTGGCCTTCAGAACATTCCCGGCTCTCATGGACTCCAGGCAAAGATGCCTACAAAGGAAACATAATTCACTGATTCGGTGACCAGCTGGTGATAAGGATTTTAATCATTGTTTGACTCAAAAACTTTAAAGTAACTGACCTGCTATTGCACAGTTGTTAAATGGATTCAAATTCCTCTCTGTCTCATTCCAGGGACAGAGTTCGTAACCATTAGACAGGGCTGCCCCTTGAGCTAGGATTCCGCGTTTACAATGGTTCCTGCTTTCTCCTGGGTGCAGTTCCTGTGTCATTACCTGTCCATCCGTGGTGGAGTCTCACTATTCCCACCGTCTCTGATGGAAGGTCATGCAGAGGAGCCAAGACCAGGAGTCCCTCCTACAGAGGACACTAACCATAGTCTTTCTCCTCCACCAAAGCCTGCCAACATTCCTTGATCTCCTTCATTGCATCTGCTGAGCAACATGGCCCCAAGAGGAACCAGATAGGATGCTTGTGAGCCCCGGCCCCGTGCATGGTTTGGTCACCAAGTTTATTTTTCATCCACTTTTTCCGAGTCGGCAGATGTGTGTCTGTTACTTCAAGACTGTGCCTCGCGCTGATATTTTGATTCAAAACCCAGCCGTGAAGACTGCTGCAGCTGAGCCCAGCTAAGCGTCCCTGCAAGTCGTCCCTTCATGTGCTTTATGACTCTTTTGAAGATTGTTTTCTCTTAAGTTTAGGGGATTTAAGGGGCAGTAACAATACAGTATGTAGTTTTCCATTGTCCCAGAATTTCTTCCTCCCACCCATCCTGACCATCGGACGCTTTGAACTTCCTCAGAAACAAGAACAATTAAGTGCTTTTCCACATTTCTCCTGTCTTAGCAATGCACCCCGATCAGCACGCAGCTCACTGTGAGTCACAGGAGGAGGCACCACACTCCACATTCATTGCTTTAAAAAATGACATTAATTGTAATGAAAGTTTCTGGTGAAATAAAATGATCATGATGCATTCTGAGCTTAAGCTCTGCCAACTACCTGTCAAGGCCTAAAAGAAACCATCTCACCCCCAAAAGAAATCTGTTAGCGAGTCTAACAATAATCGTTCAAGAGAGTCCCCAGTTTTTCTCTGTTTTCTGTTCTGGACATTGGCTGTTGTTGGCTCCTGGATGTCCTGTCCCTGCATGTCTGGTGATGAGCCACCTCTTTCCCTAGGGAGCTACCCCTTCCCATCCTTTATCCACACGGTTTTGGTGGGGCTCCAGGGTCAGACTTGTGAATCTGGACTAATCAATCAGAACATCATATCGCCTTTGAGATAAGCAAAATAATGGTCCCCCAAAAGTGTCTGCATCTTAATTCTTAGAATCTGTGAGAGTGTCACCTAATATGGCAGAGGGGACTTTGCAGCTGTGATGAAGGATTTTTTTTTATTAAATATTTATTCTTAAGTTTTAGGTGGACACAATATCTTATTTTACATTTATGTGGTGCTGAGGATCGAACCCAGTGCCTTGTGCATGCTAGGTGAGCACTCTACCACTGAGCCACAACCCCAGCCCTGTGATGAAGGATCTTGACATGCAAGATTATACTGCATTATTTAGGGGGCCCCAGTGTCATGACAAATGTCTTCACAAGAGACAAACAGGAGCCTGGTCAGAGCAGGATATGTGACAACCAAGTACAGGTCAGAGTGACAGGGGCCCCTAGCCAAAGAGAGCAGGGGCCCTCTGGAACCTGAAAAAGACACAGAAGTGGGTCGTTCCCCATAGCCTCCAGAAGGAACATGGTCCTGCCAGCTGCTTTGCCAGACTTCTGACCTCCAGATTGTAAGAAAATACAATTGTATTGTTTAAACCAGTTGATGGTCATTTGTTAGAGCAGCAACAGGAAATTAGCACAACCTCAAATGTGGCCCAGGGATGGGCCAAAGCCACACAGCCAAAGTCCTGCCAGCCAGAACCAGTGAGATTTGGTTGTGGGACTTAGAAGAGGGGACCTTCTGCCTCTCCATGGAGTTGCTGGGAGGACCAGGTGGAAATCCAGAGATGCCAGCAGCCATTGAGCTGTGGTTCCCAATGGAGCCATCAGAGTAAGGAGAATTGGAAGGGAGAAGTTGGGAGTGAGGTGGGACTACGTCATGAATCCCTGGATCTGGCATGGCTCTGCCGGACTGTCACTGTTAGCCAGCCTTTGCTCAAATTAAGTTTCTCCCACTTTCACTCAAAACCATCTTGACATGGCTGATCTCAACCTATCGTGGTGTTGTTGGTTGTAGAGAAAGCCATGTGAGTGCAGGTGCCATGCAGCAGCTGCCCTGGTGGCGATCCTCAGGGCGACAATTCTAGCAGGTGAGACATGAAAGCTTGTCCAAAACCCCATCCTGTGGGGTAGAAACTCTGCAGGGGGTTGGGGGCAGGGGATCCCCCAGCCCTGAAGCCATGTTTTCGGTACCCATCAGGTGCAGAGCTGACCAGAGCCTTGAGGCTACCTGGCAGGAGTGGAGCAACAGGCTTGCAGGGGGCTATTTCCTGATGGAAGGGCACAGAGATTCCATTCTCATCAGCACCAGCCCTGGGGGAAATGTCTTGAGATTTGTTTTTGGAATTTTCAGCCCATGCTTGGTGCCCATTTTCCTTGGCAATGTCTCCAGTTCCTCTTTCCCGTCCCTGTGAAAGGCTCCCAGATCACAGGCATCCCTGCGCAGGCACATGCGCCTGCCCTCCTCTCAACTTATCTCAAAGAGCATGTGTGCACTCAACTGGCACCGCTAGTGCCTCAGCACAAGGTGGGAATTCCAGGCATCCCAGCAGATTAAAGGGAGGATGCTTTTGAACAGGTTAAGTCAACATGCCACAAAACACACCTGCCTGTTTTACCTCCTTGAAGTAGCCTCGACTAGTATCAAGGGAATTTTTCACTAACTGTATCTTTGTAAGTCTTGTCCAGCAGTGGGTTCCTGAGGTCACCAAATGCGACCATTCGCTGGATTTGGAAACTTGACTGCAGCAGCTGTTGAACACCTTGCTCTGTTTACAGGAAA
>NW_026000026.1:14191666-14232483 GCF_001458135.2 Marmota marmota marmota | reverse complement strand
AGAAAAAAAAAAAAAAAAATATATATATATATATATATATATATATATCCACTCAAGCACTCAAGCACTTCTCTATTCCTACCACATTCATGGAATCCTGCCCAAAGCCACTTCAGAGGCCAGTTCAAATGCTATCCCTTCTAGCAAGTTCCACCTGATTTGTCTGTCTTAAAGGAATATGTCGTGAACCTCATTGCTGCTCAAATACTTAAGACTTGCTGCAAAACATAATGGTAATGCTCGTGGGCTTTGAAGTTAAACAGACCTGGATTAAAATCTTCACTCTTCCCCCACTTGCTGAGCTGAGTGACCTTGGGCAAGCCCTTCACCTCTCTCAGTGTTTTCATCTGTAAAATAGAAATAATGATAGTTATATACCTAGGAGGGTTGGTATGAGAGAATGTAGGTAATGCATTGAATGTAGGACCCAAAACAAAATAAACATTTAATCAATGTTACCCAGCAATGGCTGCAGATGCAGAAATCCTAGTTGTGTGTAAACATTTTTCTCCCCCTAGATCGGAAGTTCTTTCAGAGTGGTGCATAACTTATCTATTGCCACAACCATGGGCATAGCAAACACCCTCAAAACATAGTGATGCTCCACAAGGCCCCTGCTGGCTGGATAGCCCTGTGATGTCACTACTGGCTAGATAGCCTTGTGATGGTCACTGAGTTCACTCACCTGTCTGGTAATTGGCTGATGGAGGGTTCAGGGTGGCCTTGATAGAAAGAAGAATACTCTGCTCCACGTATCTCTCATCTCCAGGAGACCAGCCAGGATGTCCTTCCCAAGGCAATAGAAGGGACTTCAGAGCCATAAAGCCCAACGGACGGCCCTTTACAAGCCTGTCTGAGACCATCATTTGACCAAGCTCTTGTGACTCAGGAGGGCACACAGGTCACAAGGTAAAGGGCATGCTAAGGAAGGTTTGAAGAATCACTTGCAATCTACCACGAGTAGGAAATGAGGTCCTACAACAGGCCCAAAATGATATCATGAGCTTGAGGAATCCACTTGTAAACAAAGGTTGGCTGAGTCCAATGTGAATTTGCACTCCACACCTAAGTTGCTGGTATCAAACTTCAGAGTCTGTGGTTAAAATAGAGGCATTTATGGAGTACATAGGTGATACATTGTTGTTGAAGTTTGTGGGTTCCCTCCCCCAAACATCTGGCTTCATTTCCTTATGTTGGAACCACTCAAACTTTTGTTACCAGGATCAGAGTAAAAAGATACTGAACTTGCCCACATTCCTTCTTTTCCTCCCCACCTAGGTCTCCCTCACACCTGGGGGACAGCTCAGACTTGGAAGAGAAGTAAGGAGAAAGGATTGGGACAGGGACAGGAAAGCCATCTGGATGCAGGCGAGGTGGGGGAGCACTCACCGGGAAGCGGCTGCCTGACCTGGGACTTCTAATACCTGGACTGGACATCGGACTCTGCAGAATTTCTCAAGCAGTGGCACAAACACTTTTTCTTCTGAAAGAAATTTCACAATCGGGTTTTTAATGAGCTCCACATTTTCTCGTGTGAAAACAATTTCCTTCAAAAAGGCAAGAGAAGCCGCCTCAGCAGGACGCAAGTTAAACAAAGGAGTCATGCAAAAAAGTCTGGAAGTCATAACTCAAGTTCAGAAATCCAGGGAGGGCAGGGTTTGACCTGATACCTTCTCCGAGCCGTGGAGCACTGAGACAGCAATCTCCTGCCTGAGCACGGTGATGGATTGGGGAGGAAATGGAAGTGGTTTGGCTTTTTTTTTTTCTTTAAATCTTAGGATTAGACTTAGTTTGCAGAGATGTCAAGAGGAGTCTCCATGAAAATACATCGGAAGGGGTTCTATGGTGGCCCCTTTATTTGTTCACTATTCACTAAGCACCTACTGAAGCTGGGCACTGTTCTAGGTACTGAGTTCACTCACCTGAGTTCACTCACCTGTCTGGTGATTGGCTGAAAGTGAGAGCAAGATGGCACCTCTGTGCCTATTGCCACAAAGACAAAAAGGCAAAACAAATGAAGGATCGAATTGGTGGCAGATCTGGGTGAGTGCCATGAAGAAGACAGGAATAAACATGTTGAGGAAGCCCAGCAGGCGGGGAGGACACCATGCCACGTGAGTGGAGACCCCAAGAGGTGAAAGAGAAGGCCTCTCCCAGAGAGGCTTCCAAACCAGGGGATTCACCCCAATGTACATGGGGCACAGTCTTGGAGGGATGCTTGCAACATTAACATTTTTGAAATAATGTGACATGCTTGTGTGGACCGCCACCATTCCTAGGGTTTTTGTTTTAACAGAAGTTAAGCTACAAAGTAAGTTAAATTATAAATGTATACGTTTTACCAGAGGCTCCTGCCCATCAAATTTTCTGAACGGGTTCATTCCCTTCATTCACTCTCCAGCCATCTCAACAGCTCTCAGCAGCTCCATGCCCCTGGCCAACCTCCCTGCTGTGGTCACCATAGACCATCAGCCAGAAGGGAGAGGTGCCTGGTGACACTAGTGATAAGAAAGTTCCAAGCCTTTTCCTCACTGCTGTGAACCATGACTCCTGCCTGCCAGATGCTGCCAGGGATCAGCCAAGCCCAGGAGAGAGGAATCCATCAATCACCAGCAACTCCCAGCACTGTGCTCGTTGCCCAGGGCATACTGAAGTGTGACAGTCCTCTTTGCACTTGGAAAGCCAGGGAATTGTTAGAGAAGAATGTGAGACAGAGGCAACCAGAGGAGAGTGGTGGAAGAGGCTGGGCATTCAGTGGGGGAAAGGCCAAGCTCAAGAAAGTCCTGGGACCCTGGGGCCTCCACTGCAGTCACTAACTCCCACCCCAGGCCTCCTGCCCTAGCTGGGCATTCCCCCACCACCATTTACTTACTGTTGATATTTTACTCAGTAACATTATTTTCTTAAAGTTTTTGCCATAAGAAGAGACAGCAGCAGTTACCCAAATGGAAGCCAGTCTTGTGTGCTGTAAATAGAAAGCAATCATAAAATTAAATGTAGTGAAAACACAGAAACCCTCATCAGCCATCTAACTGGATACTTTGTGTGCCCCAAACCCTCAGCTCTTGGCTGGAAATCTCCTTTTTCTGCTGGGAGGAGTTGGAGACACGGTGTTTATAGAGGGAGACTGTCCCAGAGGTGACCAGGACTACAACAGGAGAGAGAGCGGCCTTGTCTCACAGGTTGCAGTTCAGCGTCAGGTGCAGGTGCCATGGGGAAAGACGCCATGCACCACTCTCCAAGTCAGTTTCCTCCTTGGAAGAGGGTCACAATAATGACACCTCCTTGCTGGTTCACAGGATTGTGGGGGGATTTTAAGTGAAATGACATATGTACAATAGTATATACCTCAAAATAACTCTACAAATATAAGCTGTCATTTTTGCTACAATGACAATGGTGACAATGCTAATAATGATCAAGTGGAAGGCCTGGGATTCCTTAGTGTTCCTCCACAGATGCTGAAGAGTTGCCCCTTGGTGACTGAGCTGTGATTAGACACTGTCCCTGCCTTCTAAGAGCTTAGACTTTAGCAGGAAGGCAGCAAAATGTCAAAGCAAAATGCCAAAAGTGCCCATGGTTGGAAGGCCAAGTCTAGGGCCTTAGAATAGGACAACCCAACTTAGAGAAGCCCCTTCCAAGTTCACCTGGTGGGTAGAGATGGAGAGAGCCACAGAGAGGGAACATTCTGTCATGCAAATGAGCAGGGCTGAGCAGCCAATGGGAAATCAGCCCAGACATGTGGCTTTCCAATGGGGCTACTTCCAGGCAGGCCCAGGCCTGGGCTCTCCACCCAGTGCCCCTCCACTCTGGGCGAAGGCCAGGCTGGACTCACCAGGTGAGGGTGTAGCCATGCAGGCCTGTCTTATACTGGTTCCAAAGGGCTGTCTGGGCGTGCCTTGCAGTTGCTACCAGCCCTGTTCCCATCACCCAGGGACATTGCTCCTCAAGCAAGAGCTCCTGGATAACCTGCTGACCTGCTGACCAGAGCTGTAGCTGGGCACTACCAGATACCCAGCACGTCTACAGCAACACTAATTTTAATAAATCAATAAATAAATCAGTCCTTTTGCCTAAGTCAAAGAACTATTTACAATGTTAGAATCTGTTTCAAGAAGACTGAAGGTGTCTGCAGGCAGCCCTCGAAGATAACTCACCTCCAAAACACCTCAAAGAACTGGACTTTGGCTCCCAACAGAGCTCTGAGGAGCAGCTTTCCACCTGAAGCTATGAAGGGTGATGTCAGCACAGGAGCAGCAGTTTACCTTCTCAAGCCAGGTGTGTGGCAGAGGAAGCGAGTTCTGCCAAGGCATAGAGGAGTCATGGCCTGTGATTCCAGTGAGCACTCCTGTGCCTCATCCCATGTCACTTCATGTGTATCCCACAGGGTAGGGGCTCTTATGTCCCCTTTCACTGTCTGGGGAGCTGAAGCAGGGGAATTAGGTCATAAAGCTAAAGAGACAAGACGCTGGGGCCAGGAGTGAGGTCTGCCTGATGCCAAATCCAGGCATTTCATGACTTTCTCATGTGTCCTCCTCCACGGTCACACAGCTTTGTCCTTCCATGTCCCCTCTGATGGGAGGGGAGATCCAAGAGTGCCAGGTGCATGCCACTGTCATCTTCATGTCCCCAGCATCTTCAGCACCTGGTAGGTGTTGGCACGAAGTTCACCAAACCAGTTTGCTCAACTGAGCTGACATCTGCAGACATGAACCAGGAGTGTTTGTTGGCAAGATGCACTCTAACGCCTGGGTTCATCTTAAACAGAAGGGACCCCATCCCCTCCTGGAGCAGCAGGTAGGAGACCTCGGGCCTTGGGGACCTGCATCTGACTCTCTACCTGGAGCTGACTCATCATGGGCACCATCTCGGGAGCAGAGGTCAGATCATTTGGGTGGGATCAATAAAGACCCATGGCAATGCTGTGACTATGTGAGGGTCTCTTGTCACCCTCCCTGCTACTGCCCCCAAATGCATTTGCTCAGAAGCAAGACAGACCTCCCAGAGGGTAGCTATATATCCTGGGAGCTGAGGGGTACAGCTACAGTGCAGCTGGTATCTCTGGGGTCTGAGGGCTCCTCAACTCCAACAGCCTGAGGCTTCCCCAGGAGATGGGGGAATGTGAAACATGAATCTAGACTATTTAAAAGCACATTCACCCCTTGGTAAATGGCTGTCAGATTTGGCAGTCAAGTTCTGAAGGGACTCTGGACTCATTCATTCACTCACATGTGTGCTCAACACAGGAGACTAGCAACGGTGTAGCTCCCAACATGGAGCTACATGACCTTGGAAAGAATGGCCATTGGTTGTCATAAATTTGTGAGGATGACCAAGGTGATCAGCCCCTGGCATTGCAGGGAAGGGGTCCTGTCCCTGGAGAGCAGAAGAAATAATAGAAGAGCAAAGAAACTGGGGGTGGGGATGAAAGCAAATGGCAGGTGCATGAACTCACCAGACCCTAGAGCCAGAGTCCAGGGTAGCCTGCAGGTGACAGGGGCACAGGAAAGCCAGTCAGCAAGCAAAATGGGACACCCGGGTCCTTTAAAAAGGAATCTACAGTAGAGGAAAGAACAGATTCCAGTGCGGGGGACAGAGGCCCTGCCAGCCCCCAAGGGCACTACAGACACCCAGAGAGCTCTGCCATTATTGATCTGACATCTCGAACCATCTGTTTCTCTGTGTACCAAGTCGAGGGAGGGACGGCAATCCCCTGCTTCTCATTCACTCAGCAAAAACACCATGAGCCCAGCCCCACAGCCTTACAAGGAAGCAGGGCCCCAGCTTTTAAGATGCTCTCAGTTCTAGTGGGGAGCACAGACAACAGACCTGCAAATGACATGAATGACAAAGTCACAGGCTGTGTCAGTGTGACAAAGGAACCAACGGGGTGAGGCAACAGGGAGGAACTGGGAGAGGCCATCTACCTCCGGTGGTCAGCAGAGACCTCCCTCGGCAACAGATATTCCAGCGGATCCCAAAGATGGGAAGGAGCCAACCATCAAGGAAAGGTTTCCCCGCAAAAGAAACACAAGGGCAGAGACCCTGCGGGGCAAATCGGGCTCAGCAATGGTGGACAGAAAGAGGGGCAGGAAGTGAAGGCTAATGTCAGTGCTTTGGGCCACCATAGCAAATTACCCCAAAATTGGTACTTTAAGACAGAAACTTGCTCTCTCTCACAGCTGGAAACCTGGAACCCAGGTTTCAGCAGGCCTACACTTGCTCTGAAGGTTCTAGGGGAGAAGGTTCCCAGCCTCTTATCCATCTCTGGGGGTTCCAGGTATAGGACAGGATCATTCTGATCTTGGCCCCTGTCTGCAATGATCTTCTCCCCACTGTCCTTTTTCTTCCTTTTTCTTGCAAGAATATGTCTTAGGATTTAAAACCCACTGTAATCTAGAGTGGTTTCATCTCTTTACTGCACTAATCTGCAAAGGTAGTTTTTCCAAATAAGGTCACATTTATAGGTTCCTAGTGGAAATATCTTTGGAGATACTACCATTCAATTCACTACGGTCTGCATTCTGTTGCCCCCAAAAAATCATCTTAACGCATATTGACTTCACTGCCCCAAACTGACTGAAAAGTGCAAAACACATTCCCCACCACAGCATCCCCAAAGTCTCCAACCATTACAGCATCAACTCCATGTCCCGAATTTCAACCAAACACCATCTCAGATCGAATCACCCTAGGTGTGATCCATCCCAGACAAAATGTCCCTTTAGCTGTGGACTTGTGAAGCTAGGAAACAAAGCATCTGCTTCCAAAATACAATATAGGAGGCAAAGACAGTAGCAATCCAAAGGGGAGACACAGTGCCAAGGAAAGGGGACACCTAGGCCCCAGAGAACTTAGAAATCCAGGAGGGAAAATTCCATGAGGTTTAAAGGCCTACAGATAACCCTCTGGTTTGGGGCTCCATCATAAGGGCCAGGGACAGTCCTCATGGCTCTCAGCTCCTCAGCCCTCTGAGGGCATGTAAAGAGTGGATGGTATTGCTTAAGAATAGGTGCAGGAGGCCACTTGAGATGCCCACGTGACCACACAGGAGCTGGCAGTGTTTTTGTCTGGGGTGCTGCAGCAGGAACAGAGGACCGCGGTCTGATCAGATTCAGAAACTATTCAGGGGCAGAGCCAGCTGGGTCTTGTGACAGGTTGACATTGGGAGGCAGAGACGAGTCTTAGAAAGGAATCAAATGCCTTCTAGGATTTGGGGTGGAAACTTGGGAGTCAGGCATGTGTGGAAGTGTTTTGAAGGGTACATTCTGTGTGAGTTCAGGGAATTCTCCACGTTCTTATAGCCACTATCACTGCGGAGTAGGAGTCTGTGTGAGCAAGATCAGAAGGTCACATCCCAAAAGCCTTTCCCCAGCGCTCAAGGTCACATCCCAAAAGCCTTTCCCCAGCGCTCAACCGCTTCCTCTCTTTTATTCTGTCTCCGCTTCAAACTCAGAGCACAATTCTCGTAGAAGAGTTTCGGGAATAAGGAGAGTTAGTTTTGGAAGCCTAGCCCATCACCCTGGGTGCTCCCCTCCAGGCACCCACTCCCTGGGAACATCACATGGGCCGGGCTTTGGTGAGGAACCCATCACCCAATCTCACATCAGGCCATCCAACTCTAGTCACACGTCGTTAAGGTTTGAAAACATCTTAACGCATATTGACTTCACTGCTCCAAACTGACCCAAACAAAAGGAAGTGAAACCTTCGGAAAAACAGATGCATGTGCAAATGCACAAATGGTGCACACTCCTCCCACTTTGAGGGGACGGGATGCTCTGAGCTGCCTGCTTTGCTTTCAGATTTTAAGAAAAGTCAAGAGGTGCTGGTCTCCACCATATTAAATTCTCGCTCTAATTTTCCTCAAAGCCTTTCAATAAGGAAAGCTTGATAATATGAGTGGTCTTGATGGGCTTCCTCATCTGAATATTAATAAGATAAACTGAAATAATGCTCACCCCTTCTTACGTGCCCGGCAGCAACGTCCACTATCAACCATGCAGAGCAGCCAGGAAGGGCACTTAATACCTGGTTTACAGTGAGGAAGCTGAGGCTCAGAAAGGCCCCAGGACTTCACCACATGGGTCTGGAGACTTTCCCTCAGGAGCTGTTAGAGGTGGGTTACACTCCGAGCTTCAAAATGTGCTCACCTGGCAAGAACATGGGGCCATGAGGCTAAGACCTGTGCCAGTCCAGAGTTTAGATTGGAAGGATAATAAAGATCCAGGAAATGGGACTGAAAAAGAGAATTCTACCGTGATTCAACCCCACTGGGCCGCTGCTCCCTCTGACGATAGGGGCTTACATATCCTGGTACTAGTGGCCACACTTGTTATCCAGCAGCCATTATCCACAGAGTCAACCAAACATGGAATGAAAATATTTGGGGAAAAAAATGCATTTTGTACTGAATATGTACAGGCTTTTTTTCTTGTCATTATTCCCTAAGCAATACAGCATAACAGATTTCCATGCAGCATTTATGTTGTAGTAGGTATCATACATCATTTAGAGATGATTTAATGTATGTAGGAAGATGTACATAAGTTATATGCAAATGAAGTAGGACAGATGTGGCTGAACACTGGAGGAATTAGCAAGAAGCAGGTTTATTGGCTGCAGGCACTCCAGAGGGGGTTTTCGACTAAAACAAATTGTCCCTCAGAACACAGGGTCTAGAAATTCTTTTTACTTTATACCCAGTGGCGGCGTGGGGCGGGGGGTGGGGTGGGGGGGGGGCCTTGAGATGTTCATTTTTGCAGGGATCTACATAAAAGTAATTTTTTTCTTTGAGTTCTCAGAAGGTGCCTATTGTTCCCTTTCTTAGAACAGTCACGGATTTTACAGATTATACCACAAAAGCAGAGTACATCCATTAAGTCCACGGTTAAATTTAGTTTTTATAAGACAGAGCAGAACAACAGGAAATAGGTGTCTAACCACAGTGAGCCCTTTTGCAGAGGTCTTTGCTGATATTTTGTTAACAAGAACAATTGTGGTGAGGGTCTCTGGAGAAGCTCAAGATGCATTGGTGGAGGAAGGGGTGCCACTACACAAATACTACATAGTTTTATATAAGGGACTTGAACATCAGAGTTTGGTGGTCTTAGAGGCGAAGGAGAGTCCTGGAGTCAATCCCCATAGGTACTCATAGTCTGCCTATGACATGCCCAGGGTGGCAAGTATCAAATAGGAATCAATGTAAACTCATTTAACAGGTCACATGAGTCAATAAGGCCTGCCTGATTACATTGATCAGATTAATCCTAGCAAATAAAAAAGAAAGCCGCTAGGCAACACCAAGATACAAAGTAATAAGAAAATCTGGGCACCATTCTCAAAACGTTTGTAATATAATGTAGCAACTAGACAGGCACAGAAATGACATAGACCCCATGAAAACATGGAAAATCCAAAGAATGCCTGAATACAGCAAAAGTTACTAATGGCAAACCAAAACGTAAACCCTCACATAGCTGGGCAAATTATTCTCAACAAGGTGCCAAGATCATTCCCATGGGAAAAGGACAGTCTTTTCAAAAACTTGTGCTGGGTCTCCACATGCAGAAGAATGATATCGGACCTTTACTAATACTACATACTAAAATGAACTCAAATGGATCCAAGATCCAAACATAAGAGTTAAAACTATAAATTCTTAAAAGAAAACACAGGGAAAGCTTCATGGATCTGGCAGTGACTTCTTGAATACGGTACCAAAAGCACAGGCAAAAAAGCAAATGGCAACTTGACCTTCATCAGAATTAAAAATGTTTATGCATTGAAGACACTATCCACAGAGTAAAAGGGCAGGGCCCAGAACGGAAGCGCTTGTTTGCCAGTCAGTCATCTGATAAGGGATTAGCATCCAGAATATACAAAGCACTCCTGAAACCCAACAACAGCTGCAAAAAGATTTTTTAAAAAATCAAAAACCTGGAATAGACTTTTCTCTGAAGGAAGTAGATAAGTGGCCAATGAGCCCATGAAAAGATGTCCAATATCACTAAACATTAAAAGATACAAATCGGAACCACAGTGAAATATCCCTTCCTATCCTTCATGCAGAGGAAAGAAGGGAGCGAGGGAGGGAAAAAAAGTGGGGATGAGGATGTGGATCAGCGGGGGCCCTTGTCCGTGGCTGGTGGGGAGGTAACATGGTGCGGCTACTATGAGAAACAGTCTACTCATTCCTCAGAAAATAAAAATGTCCCCAAAACACAGAGGGACATGAACAGGTATGTTTACAATAGCCTTCTTCACCACAGCCAAAAGATAGAAGGACGGGGGAGTGGACCAAATGTGGTACACGCATACAATTCACAAGGAAAATTCTGGCACATGCTACAAGATGGATGGACCTTGAAGTGAAATAAGCCGGCCACAAAAGGAAAAGTACTGTATGGCTGCACTCATAGGAGGCACTTAGAGCAAAGTCGTAGAGACAGAAAGGAGAGTGATGGGTGTCAGGTGCTGAGCCGGGAGGAGAAAAGGGAACTAGCACTTAATGGGACAGAGTTTCAGATGAAAAAGCCCTGGGGGTAAAAAGTGGGACGGTTGTACAACAGTGGGGGTCGACTCAATGCTGCCGAGCTGCACGCTCAGAAACGGCTCCATGACAGATAAATTCTGGGTTATGTGTCTTTTATCACAATTTTACAATTTTAAAAACTGAAGCTTTGAGCAGGTCTGGGGTTGTGGCTCAATGGTAGAGTGCTCGCCTCGCATGTGTGAAGCCCTGGGTTCAATCCCCAGCACCACATAAAAATAAATAAGTTAAAAACTGAAGTTTTAAATGGAGGGAAGTGGGAAGCTCCCTTTTCCTTAAAACGAAAAAACAACAACAAAAAGTTCCTAATGGTGGTAGTGACTGAGGTGGTTTTCAGGTAACTGTAGTCCAGAGCCAGATTGATATCAAGGGAGGTCCCGGGAGCCTTGGAAAAAGCAATCCATTTCTTCCTCCACACAAGGTATAAGTGGTTGATGGTGACCTGCTCAAAATCTTCCTCCCACAAACTCTTGAAAGGGGAGGGGAAACTGAGCTTGTGACCCCAGGTATGACCCTGACATTCCACCCTTGTTCCTTTGGCCAGCTGAGCCCAGAGGCACTTGGAATCTGATCCCTGTGCTGTTTGAGTAATGGGCTAGCTCAGTTGCAGGGTCTCCAAAGGAGTTTTACGAAGGGATGAGGCAGGAGTTTTGCAAATAATACAAGTTTTCTTCAAGTGAAACAGATGTTCCAAATCTCTTTTTAAAATAAGAGGAAGGAGAGAACAAAGAGGTCCTGTGGTTAGGGAATGGGAGGGCACACCCCGGTGCCACACTCCTGTCCCTTTCCATTCAGGAATGCTCAGTGGCCTTGGCTCTCCATGAACAAGAAACAGAGATGGTGCAGGGGGCTCTGGTCCCCACTATCAAACACACAGAATTTTGTTACAGAATAAACTCACTCTTTGGGAACATTGAAAACTGAGTCATGTTGGCCTCGAAGATGCAGTGAGGCTAATCTCCTAGGGGCCTGGTCTCTGGGCTACCCAGACCATCCTTGCCTTCAGAAAGAAAAAGGCATTCATGCCACTTCATAAATGCAGTTCCTTTAACAGTTTTCACATCCTTTTGGAAGGGGATCACCTAAATTATAATTTTTAAACTTTTCTGTCCTTTGAACAGAACCAAGCTCTCTTTGACCAGGTGGTGTCTCTTGAGGGAAATTATAATTTTAAACACCAATAGATATATACACGAAGACTTCCATTCCAGCTTGGATTGTGTTTGAAAGAAACATGTAATTTAATGATCTTTTTTGAAAAAATATATTTCAAAATGAGGAATTCTTTTGATGTTCAGATAAATTAAATGATAAATTGTTCCAAAGAGAGTTGTCAGTTACAGGAGACAAGATTCTTCTGTATTTACACATTTCTTGTGTTGTTTGACCTAAATGTTCTAAGTCCATTAGATTTCCTTGAAAAATCTGTTTTAAAATATATGTTTACATGAGTTCATCGAGGCAGGACCTCAGATCAACCATTTATTTGATCAAATCATTTTAAAAACCTGACATCTTGAGCAATTGGGTCTGTTGTTTTGTTTGTCCTGCATTGGCTAATCAAATCAATTTAAAATCGATCTTTCATGTGTCATTGAGGAATATGCGATTATCTTCTCTTAATATCTGACATTTTCTCTTGACCACTGCCCTCCCTCTTCTTTACCCGAAATTTGTGTGTTTGGGATGGAAAGGAGGGAGATGATGAGATGACTGGAAACTTACCTTAGGAGATTTTTGGAAATGAAGGCCAAGACTGGAGCAATGAAATGAAAGCTGAACTGAGGAGGAGCACAGTCAGCTCTATACTTTCAGCTTTGGTTTTTGTCAAAGGTACATTTCCACAACACCCGAGAACTCTGACACTTTTCTAAGAAACAGAAGCACATACATATATATGTTTATGGGAAAGTTTGGGTGAGCGCAGGCCATGTCCAATTGGTGCCTTTGTTCTGCCTCACAATAGATTATGAATAAGATTTCATGGTCAGTAAAGCCTTAGACACTTGGGGAAGCAAGCAGTGGGTCTCAGGAGAAAACACTTACATAAACTAGAAGGGAGGCCAGAGTGGTGTCTAAATAAGCTTTGCAAAACAATAACTCTAAAACAAGCTGAGACCAATTCTATGGAATAATGAATGTTTAAAGCAGTCCAGATTCAACCAAGGACGTGAATGGTTAGGGAACTACATCCCATGTCAAGAGCCAATTAAAAAATAGAGGTGCGGAAGGTTTGGCCTTGAAGGTCTGCTCCCTTCAGTTAATGTGACCAGAAGCTTCCACTTTGCAGGGCCACTTCTAAGATTTCACACTTGAAAAGCCAAGGAAGGAGAGCATGCGTTCCAGTGACGGGACCCAATTAATTATAGGGCCTGGTGTAAACAGCCAGCTGCATACCTTCAACAGAGAACAAATTTGTCATCTCAAGGGGAATTCAGTGTTCTAAATGAATAAGTGCAATCATGATGATAAGCAAACTTCTACCTACACCAACCCCCTCCATCACTGAGGGAGGAAGACGGACAGGATGTGACTGTGAGCCAGATGGGAAGTGTTCATGAAGAAACGAGCAACTCCAAGCAGACCTGTGGGTGAGCAGGGACTGCAGGCCTTGGGTAAACACAGCCAGCCCTCCTCCCAATAACTTCTGGAAGGTAAACGGCTTTGGTCAGTATTAGTATCTGCATGTGAGGATTGCAAGCCTCTGATAAACCATACTGAGCATGAAGAACAAGATCTTGACTTTCTCATCTGATTTCATCTTATTCCATTTTGCTTTTTGGTGTTCTTATCTGATCCCCAGAGGACCTCTTACTGTAGGTGTTTGGTACATTCTTCAAAATGAGATCTTGTAGGTGTGCTTGCACCAGAGGTCCTCAACTGGAGTGATCTGCCCCACCAGGACAGTTGGCAACATTGGAACGTTTGGTTTTCAGAACTGGTGTGTATGTGGGATTTTGTTGGTTACTGGCATCTAATGGTTAAGGCCCAGGGACATTGCTAAGCATCTTACTGTGCACAGGACAAAGAATAACCAGGCCCTGGAATCGCTGTGCCAAGGTTGTGGAACCTTGACCCATAGGACCATACATTTTAGAGTGTCCAGAGGGTCAGACAACAAACCTTTACTAAGCAACGTTTGCACACTAGGCTTGGTGCATACTATCCAGAGGGGGTTCTGGGCTCCAAGAAATTAAATCCCATTCTCAGGGGCTCAGAAGAACAGTGAGGCCACTGCCCCACTAATTCCCAAGCATAGCAGCAACCTTCTCAAGCCATTCATAGCTCAGTGCTCCCATACACGCTGCTCAGACAGCCCCCATGCCTGCAAAACTCAGGTGCATCTCCTTTCTGTGCGCATGTCCTTCTGAGGACAGGGTCTGCTCCAGGCAGAGAACTTCTGTTTTCCATCTATGGAGAAGGAGGACATAATGAGTTGGGGCTCTTTGATTTTCTATTGTTTTGTAGACCATTTCTAGGACTGGTTAACATTCCTCTAGGCGTGAACTTATCCCTCAAAAATCATGGCAAATACAAATTCAATTTATACACAGCATAACATAAAACTCCTGGTACAAAATGATCCTTTCCTGCAGTCCTGCTGATCAGCATAGCTCTGGGAGGGTATCTGGTGTGCTTTCAACCGTTTCTAAGTCCTAAGAGTCTAGGCCAAGCATAGTGCTGAGCTACCATTTTTCTCTTATCTCCCCAAATAAAAAATAATTGGTTTCCCCTAATATCCATTTTTTACTGTGGCTCCAAATATGCCAAGAGCTCTTCAACAATTAGGAAAATGGGACCAAAAGGTCTAGAGCATTACAAAGAGGAAGAGTAGACTTCACTGCTCCTCACCAGACAATGGAAACCCCTCTGAGTTGGAGCAAAGACCCAGGAGACAAAGCACAGACAGTGTCCCCCACCGGGGGCCAACCTGGGCAACAGTCTTCACCGATATGCATCCAGTGAAAACTGTATTTCAAGTACCCACATGGTCATTCTGTTTCCACTTCAGTATAATATCCAAAAAGTTCTGTGAGCTCTGCAACACCTTCTTATAAAACAGCCTCTGTGTCAGATGGCTTTGCCCTACTGGAGGCTCCTGCTGGTGTTGGGAGTACACTCACAGCAGGCTGGGCCAAGCAAGGACTATCTAGGGTTCAGGGTGTCCAGTGCACCCTATGGGTGCAACAGACATGTCAACACCCCATGCACTTTCCAGGGGTCGTCCCATCACGAGTCCAGGAGCATGGGTACAGGGCAATTTCTAGATGCCTTTTAAAACCACAAAGTTCACTGATTGGGAACAAAATCACTGAACTGTTTCCTGGGTGATTTCAGCAGGGATGGGGGAGGACATGGTGGATCCGAGCTTCAGGGAATCACTGACCATCTTGCATCGTGGTTGCAGGTGGGTTGATTGGAAATCACCGATGGCTGTGGGAGATGGAGGAGAAGATTGCTCACCCTTCACCACCAACCCTCAGGCCTAGAACACCTTCCATCCTGGGTGTTTTATACTCCAAGATGAACCGACAAGAGCCATCCCGCTGAAAAAAGCAATCAGAAAAACAGATGAGGCCCTTTCCACCTTTTATTCAAAATGCCTTACATTTGTATCGAGCCTCCTATTTTTTAAAGTTCTTACTACCATAAGCCCTCCAAGTCTTATAGCAGAAGACTGTGAACTTCCAGGGGGCTGGGACATGGCCTTTGTCTCCACATTTACCCAAAGGTCTTAAACATCAATTTAGGTTAAAGAGAGTCTGGTGAGCAAGGCCAGTTGAATACTGCTGTCCCCACTTTATGCACAAGGGAACCAAGAATGGGACCCTGAGGAGGGAGTCTTCACAGTTGCATGGAAAGTTAGCAACAGCTGCTGTGGGTGTCCACCCTGGCCACACAGTCCCCAAGAGAGCTGTTCTGCTGTTGTAAAAGGCTCTTCTCCCTTCCTGTGGCTCACTGCTGTCTGTAAATCTATCCCTTTGTCTCCTGGGCTATTCATTCCTGGCCAGAAATTGTTATGTCAACTCAGACCCATGTTCGCACATGCCCTGTTGCCCGCAGTGGGAGCCATAGTTACCTGCAGAGACCGTGGCTCTGAAGTAGCTGAACAAAGCACAGTGATAAGAGCAATGCTATACCAGAGGTGCCGGCATCGTGGACACCCCAACTGCAGGTCTCTTAAGGACAGGAGTCTGATCTGATTCATTCTCATCTGAAATTGACACGTGCCCTGACCAGAAAAACCCTCCATAACCACCTGCTCAACAGTGCATTGTTCTGTCCTCGTGGACTTGCTCTTCTGAGCAACTGACCTGCATGACATCACTGACTCCTCAGAATTGCCCTATAGAGTCAAGGTCAAAGTCCCCACCAACAGCAGGAACCCTTACTGTGGTGTGATGAGGGGGGTGCATCAACTCTGCCATCTTCTTATCCAAAACCCATGAGCCTAGTCTAACGAGGAGGACAGCAGACAAACCCACATTGAAGGATGTTCCATGAACTTCCTGATGGCGTCCCCTCCAAGCTCTCTGGGTGATCAAAACCAAGGCGAGTCTAAAAAAATGTCGCAGAACAGAGGAGCCTGAGGGTATGTGACATCTGAATATAATAGGGGGTCCAGATGGAATCAGAGAGCAAAAGTGGGATACTAGGAGGGAACTAGTAACATCTGCATGAACCATGGGGTCTGGTCAGTGGGGAAGCACCAAGGCCGGCTCTGTGACAAGAAAGCCACAGGTTGAAGGCACAGGAGTTGGCAAGGGCACAGACCACAACCAAGAAAGGCTTATGGGAATTCTCTGCACTGTCTTTGCATCTTTCTGAAAATCTAAAAGGATTTTAAAATGAAAATTAATTTCAATAAAATCCATTTGCTAAATAATATGACCCTCTGGGGTAGATGCTATCGTTCGCCATAATGGATGGGTGAGGAGACTGTCCCGAGGAGTTCCAATCACTGTCTCCTAACCTGATTATCAATCTAGCAATTTCTCAAACCCTGCTCTCAAGCTCCTGTTTACCCCAGGGCTCCTGAGAATTACATCATGAAAGAAGATTTCAAAGAGGTAATTTCTCTGCTCGGAAGTATGAGTGACCCAAATCACTCAGAGGGAAGGGGAGAAGTGGAGGCTGCAAGGCCGGGGCACCAAGCCCCTGTGATTAAATCACCACGGCGCTCCAGGGAGCAGGCTGGGAGGCTGATGTGGAGGGCGGTGCCGCTGCCTCCGCAGAACCCCCACAAATCCTGGATGTCTGAGTGGGTAGGAAATGGTTCCAATTCAGCGGGGCCTGGGTGGCAGGAAATCATCTGGAATAACCCCTAACACCATAAGGACACCAAACTTTGTGATCCTCCAGAAAGTCAAAGGCCCACAGCTGCTTCCAATCAGGGAAGCCGACTTCCATCCAGAGCCCCACATTCTCACACGTCCCCTTGCTGGCTCTTCAAAGCCAGCTCCCTCACCCCGGCCCAAGGAAAAATACACACACCCTGTCTGCTCTCCCCTCCCCTCCTCCCCCTGCTGACACTGTGGCATCCCACACGCCCCGCCTTACCCTCAGAGGTTTCTCATGAGGCTCCTCCTCCAGCCCCCAGTGACACCTGCCCCAGTGACATCAGGTCTTACAAACTTCCAAGGCTGCACCTGGACGTGGAGGCTGGTGGTTCTTCCAGAACATTCACTTTCCCTCTCCCTCTGGGGCCAGGCCACCTCCACTCCCGTGGGCTGCCTCATGTCCCAAGTTCTGGCACAGGCTCCCGCCTGCCCTCCAGTCCTGGTTCACCTCAGGCCCAGGGATGCAGGTCTCAGGGACAGGAGCATCAGCGGAGCAGGTTGGCCACGGATTTGTCACTAACAGAAGAGTCTCAAGTGTGTGACGTGTCCCAGATGGCTTGCCAGGTCCAGGTCGGCACCTCCTGTGCAGAGGGCGTGCCCACCTTGGCCAGCCCTGTGACCACAGACCTGAGCAGCTGGTGGCAGCTTGGTGCACAGGGGCCCAAGGCCTCTCCTCTGTGCTCTCTGACACGCCATTGTTTCTTCTTCATGGTGTGGACACATGGACACCCTGTGATTGCTGGGACATGCTTTCCTTTTAGGACTCGGCCCCTTCCCTGCCACACTTATCAACCTGTTGCTTCTTTTAAATGCTGCAGAATGTCCCGCTGAATGGAGGCACCACGGCTCATTCGACTTTGACCTCTGGAGGAACATTTAGAGTCTTCCCACTCTGTTCCTGCTGCCGAACAGTGCTGTACCCTAGCATAAATGTCTCACTGTGCTTGTGAATGTGTTTCTTTAGGACAAGTGTCTTGCAGTGGACACAATATGGAAAGGGAAAGTGGACGCTACCTCACTGTGGATAGACCTTGAAGACCCCAGCCTTGCTCTTCTGGCAAGTGGTCACCACCAGATGAAGGCTGGGGATCATCCTGTGAAATCAGAACATGGGGCTGGTGACCAGTGAGACCCCCAGTATGCTGGGCCAGCTCATCCTCCCAGTCCACAAGGCTTCGTGGGTGTGTCACTGGAGAGGGGTAGCTATGACCCTCACTTTACAGATGAGAAAACTGAAGGTCAGGGATGGTAAGTAATTTGCCCCAAATCATGCAACTGATATGTGGGAAAATGCGGATTTGGCTCCAGTCCTGCCAACTTCTGAGCCTGGGTCCGTCACCTCCAACTCTGCCTGCCCTCGCTGGTGTGCCTAGAGTCAGGTGGCTTGCCACAGTTCCCTCTACTCCCCAAAACTCTGTTAAGGTCATTCCCATAAGATCAATTGGAAATCAAAGGAATTGGTTGGATGTGAGGTTCTCTTCATCTGGTTTGAATTACATGAAATCAGGATTCTGTTGATATTTTTCCCACTGTACTAGAAGACAGTGATTATTTTCCTTTTTTTCATTTATTTTCTTTCTCCATCAACTTCAGCTACTAAATCCCCCTCAGCAGAACCTTCCTGATTGTCCTGAAATTGCACAGGATGAGGAGGATTTGCTGCTTCCTCAGCAAGTGGCTCCGCCGGGGCGGGTCAGGCGGCCCCAAGGCAAGAGGCTTCCCAGTCTGCTTTTCGATTGTCTTGTCCCTAATGTTTGGTTTGGCAGGAAACAGGGATGGCTCCTTTCTGGGACACCCTCATTGACAGGCCCCCCAGAAACTCTTTCGCTGATGGATGCCCCTGAAGCCAGTGACAGCCTTGTCTTCTACCACACATTCTGACAGTTATACACAGTGGGAACAAGACTGCAGGCCCATCCTGGCTCCACCTCCCTCCCTGCCCTCCCTGGGGCTTCCTTCAAAATCTTCTCAGAGTTTCTGGGCTGCTGAGAGGCAGTGGTGAGCAGCCCCTCACAGGAACAACTGACAGACACACTCCACCTTTCCCATGCCATGCAGAAAGGGTGCCCTTCCAAATCCCACTTCAACAAGGACACACTGCAATCATCAGTGTCATCCTGAGGCACTTCTAGGAGGCAATGGGAGACTTCGTGAGTCCAGTTGGGGGTGGGGAGGAGGGTCCTGCATGCAGAGAGTGTGGCTGCACTGCCTAGTCACTCCTTGCTCAAGGAGGTACCGTGAAAAAAACCAAAGCCCTAGGATGTGACACATAAAAGGCCTAGTTACCCTCCCCCCCACTGAGACATGACCTCCTCCGCTGTCAGCAAACTGAGGCATCCCACAGGTTGCCCTGCACAAACCCACGGGAGACATTTACCCTGCTGCTGGGAGCATAAGCAACTGGGACCTCCCAGGGCAGTGGCATATCTGAGCTATTATAGGTAAGGGAGACACTGGCCACATGGATGGATCATAATAGGACTTAAGGGAAACAACTGAGGAGGAGAACAAGATAAAGAAGAAGGCCAAAGGTGTGAATTGTAAATACATGCGAAAGTTCATCTGTGGTGATGGAAGTAGGAGTGATTACTTCAGGTGGGAGAGGGTAGTATACTGAGAGCACCCATGTTGCAGCTGCTGGGAACATCTGAGTCTTGACCAAATGGAGGCTGTGAGTACAGACATGTGAGGTCCATCAAGACACACATCCAAAGCGTGGTGTGTGTGTGTGTGTGTGTGTGTGTGTAGGCATACAAAGCAGTCATACAACAAATGGCTAATGCGGTTATTTGCATGGTGATCACCCCAGCCAATGGCTCCACCCCATTAGGAGTAAAAGCAATGGCATTCATTGAACATCCCCAAAGCTGATCCTGTGTGGCTGCATTCTCCAAAGCCAGTTTGGAAAAGTTTGAGTGGGAGTGCAGAAAAAAAAAAAAGAATGTGAAATAATAATAAGGATGTCCCACCAGGTGTTTCTGCTCAAATCTGGAGTGTTTGTCCCTGATTTGGGACACGGTGGTAATTAATGAAGTAAGAGACCCACGCTTTCTTACCAGTTCCAGTCAGGAAGAAACGCCATTCCACACAGTTGTCAAACTTGAAGCCAAGGAGCCAACAGCAAGGCCTCGTCAATCACAAGCATTATGCAAATGCAAGGATGGCATTATCACCATCCTGGGTGCGAAGGTCTCCGGTGATATTGATGATTTTTTTCTATAACAGATCTGGGCTGAATTAATAATTCACTATGCTAATAAAACAACGAAATTCAGTTGCTTGTGTCTCAAAAACAATCTCATTTCTTCCCATGATTTGAATGGGGCTTTTTCCCCTTTCCTAATTTCTTTTAACTAGCATTCCCCTTTTTCTAATCTAATGGACTTCTATTCTCCCTTGTTGTGGGTTAGCAACCACATAACAGAGAGAACATTCAGCCTTTGATTTTGGGGGGATTGGCTTATTTCACTTAACATGATGGTTTCTAGATTCATCCATTTGCCAACAAATGCCATAATTTCATTCTTTGTGGCTAAAGAATATTTCATTGTACATGTGTACCACATGGCTCTTTATTCATTCATTTGTTGAAGGACACATAAGTTGGTTCCATAGCTTGGCTCTTGTGAATTAAATTACTGTGAACATTGATGTGGTCATGTCACAATAGTGTGCAGATTTTAAGTCCTTTGGGTATAGGCTGAGGAATAGGATAACTAGGTAAAATGGTAGTTTCAGTCCAAGTTTTCTAAGAAATCTCCATACTACTTTCCAGAGTGGTTACACCAATATTTAGTCCCACTAGGAAAGTGTGAGTGGACCTTTTTCTCCACATCCTCGCTAACATTTATTGTTACTTGTGTTCTTGATAATTACCATTCTGACTGGAGTGAGATGAAAAAGGATAGTTTTAATTTGCATTTCTCAGTTGCTAGAGATGTTGAACCTTTCTTCATATTTTTTTTTACCATCTGTATTTCTTCTTCTGTGAAGTGCCTGTTCAATTCCTTTGCCCATTTATTGATTGGGTTATTGTGGGGGGGTAGTTTTTTTTTAGTTCTTTGCATATCCTAGAGATAAAAGCTGTATCTGAGCTGCAGGTGGCAACGATATTCTCTCATTCTGTAAGCTCTCTCTTCACGATCTTGTTTCCTTTAGTGTGAAGAAGCTTTTTAGTTTGATACCGTACCATTTGTTGATTCTTGATTTTACTTCTTGCAATTTAGGAGTCTTATTGAGGAAGTCAGTTCCTAAGCCAACATGATGGAGAGTGGGTCCTACCTATCTCTGTGTCTTACATCTTGTTCCGTTGGTCTTCAATTCTGTTTTGTACCAATACCATGTCATTTTGTTACTATAGCTCTGTAGTATAATTTAAGTTCTGATATTGTGATTCCTCCTGCATCACTTTTCTCACTAAGGATTGCTTTAGCTATTCTGGCCCTCTTATCTCTCTTATTTCTCCAAATGAATTCATGATTGTTTTTCCTATTTCTGTGAAGAACATCACAGGAATTTTAATAGGAACTGCATTAAACCTGTATACCCCATTTGGTAGTATGGCCATTTTGACAATATTAATTTTGCCTATCCATGAACATGGGAGATTTTTCTATCTTCTAAGGTCTTCTTCAATTTCTTTCTTTAGTGTTCTGTAGTTATCATTATATAAGTGTTTCGCCTCTTTTGTTAGATGATTCCCAAATTTTGTTTTGTTTTAGGCTATTGTGAAAGGGATAGTTTTCCTGATTTCTCTTTCAGCTGATTTATCATTGGTGTATAGGAATGCAATTGATTTATGGGTGTTAATTTTATATCTTGCTACCTTGCTGAATTTGTTCTAGAAGCTTTCTGGTAGAGTTTTTTGGGTGTTCTAAATATAGAATCATGTCATTGTTAAGTCGGGATGGTTTGAATCAGGGTAAAGGTAGCGCTTCCTAGTGTCCCTTCCTCCTTTATGTGTCTTCTTCACTCCTGCATCCTCCTGCCTATGGCAGACTTAAACTTCCCGGCCTGTGTTCAAAGAACAAGAAGATGGAGTAGTCAATGGGAAATCGCCACTGTGTTCTCAAAGTAGTGGGAAAATGGGGAGTTTGCCCCGTCTGTGATAATGAGATGGGTCTTCAGGAAAAAAGGGATTAGGCTGAATTACTTTTCTAAGAGTCTTTCTTTCCTTCCTCTGACTCCTGATGAGCCATTTTCATTTGTTTACTTAGCAAACATGAGTTAATGCTAAGAGCAGAGCCCTGTTCCAATGACAAGAAGCACCAAGATGAAGAGACCATGGCCCTTGCTCCCAAGGAGATCCCTTCTGGCCCAAATCATAGCTGTTTTATTTCCTAGCTCCTCAGCCCCAGCCCACCCAGTTTTTTATTTTAATAAGAGAAAAAACTTTTTGAGTAAGTTTTTTCCATGTATCTTTATACGTGTGTGTGTGTGTGTGTGTGTGTGTGTGTGTGAGTTTAAGGGGCTACTTTCAAGCAAATATGTCTGACTAGAGCACTAGCATTTGTGGTTCACATATCATATAGACAAACAAGACTGGGTATTTGGCCTTTAATTTACAAGGGAGTTGCAAGGCCTCAGTCCTGCTGAATTACATCCCATTGCATATGGAACACACACTGGAGGCAGCCAGATCTCTGTGGTCAAGGACAGGGCTTAGTCTCTCTGTACCAGAAGCTGCACAAATAAAATCTTCATTTCCCTATAGAAATCCATCCGCTGTGCACTTACACAGAAAGATAATTTACCTATTTCTGGGCTGAAATGGCCATGAACTAATCCCAGGTTGCTCATTGGTGAAGGGCATTGAGTGTATCTCTGGCAGAAACTGAGGGAAACTGAAAACATGTCTGTCACAGCTGGAGACAAAGGCCCCAGATGCCACAGAGCAAGTTTTTCTGCCTTCACAGCCTGAAGATCAACAAGCTGTCACCAAGGAGGAGACTTGAAACTTGCTCTCTGTGGCTGTTAGTGCAGCCAAATCCATTTGCTTCACATTTTAAAATATGGAAGTGGGTCTTTCAACAGAATTGATAGCTGTGTGTGTGCGTGAATCTGCTATCCCTGTGTGTTGTTCTGTGTTCACCAAAGGCCAACCAACAAAAAGTCAAAACAAAAACAAAGAAAAAAAATCACACGATGAGACCTTATAGTATTACTTCAAGACTAAATAATGAGATAATCCTTTGATTTGAAATGTTAGTTATTCAACTGTAAATTTTGACTCAAGAAAGCTATCTGTATATCTACCATTTTACTTGCTGTCACCAACTCTGTTGACTTGGAGAAAAAGTGAGACAGAGCTATGCTTACTAGGAAATAGAACATTGTAGAGAATTTAATAATACGTGTACCTTCTAGATGAATTCAATGTTTCCCAAAATGTAGTGAGTATACCATGGTGGTCTGAAGATGATACTGAAGTGGTGCATGGAGAAACAATTTCTAATAGTTTTAATGGATCATAACACAAACTAGAAAATATACCTAACGAGCAAATTAAACTTGAGATTTCACAGATATTCTTGATGACAGCAATAATCTCTTCATTAACAGAGATTATTTGAATAATAGTATTAAGTAAATAATATGACTACACATAGTCTGTTGATATATATGGCAAAAAGATGGTTCTCAAATGACTGAAATTTGGAAATAATGGATTAATTTATTACTATTATAATTTGATAGATTAGGAAAAAAAACAATTAAGAGTCCTCAATTAGTGTATCTGTTCCTTCCAAGTTTCCACTTTTATTCCCAATGCATCGTATCCCTGTTGGGTTCAAGTGGTTTCAACCGATATATATACCCAGAAGAAGAATATTGTGTTGGGATATAAAATAAGCCTACTTATTCTTGCAAGAAGTACATGAATTACATTTGCAAGGAGGCACAATTTTGATGTAAGTATGTTTTCTCTGTTGATGAATAAAATTAAATATCCAAAAAACACCAATTCCGAGGGGGAAAGTTTTGGATTATTGCACTGTGGATAGTGCCCTCATGTGGCTTCAAAGTTTAGCTACATTTAAGAGTTTAAAAACACATTTCTAAGTTACAAACTATAAAATATGGCAGATAATGACAAATGAGACACACGGGAGAAAGAAACAGCACAAGAAAAAGTAATAATTCACCATTATCTAATCCTTTTGTTGAGTGGAATGGAATACCAATATGGCGGACAGGGTGTCTGGCCAACTTGTTGGAAATAATCAGATGTCCAAGTCATACAGGATACTGCTTGTGGTGGTTTCAGTTAAAATATTAACAAAACAGATAAGACATTTTCATTATAAGTTTTATTTTTATCAAAACAAAATAATTTAACTATATAAAGATGGAAATAAATGTCAACAAACAACCAAGAAGCCAATTGCTTCCCTGATTATGGACAGTCAATAGAGTATTAAGTCCTGACAATTTACTATGCATGTAAGATAGTGAGTCATCCTCCAGGACTCCATACAGCAAGGGCTGATGGTTTTCCCTGACTCCTTTTCTTCCAGTGGTGAAATAATGTGCTCAAATATTCCTATACTTCTTTAGACCAAATTATGCACATTCCCACGTAAGTACAAAGCATGGGTGCAAAGAACCATACAAGGTTTTCTAGATCCTGACATTGGTAGTTAATGAATTCTGAAAGATAAGGACAAGAAATGTAGTGTTTCAAAATCCAGAGTTTCTCCCACGCACGAACTATGGGAATAACCACTGCAGTGAGGAAAGATACACAAGCTTTTCTTGCTGCAGTAGTAGAAATATGATCACCCATAGGCCAGGCAGGCCATTTTCTCCTCCCCATATTAAATTATGTCTAGGGAGTTGAGCAGCAGCATATTCCCATCATGATGACAGTTTCCATAACTATAAAAATCTGCTGCACCAGGCAAATTTTGTGCAAAATGCAAATTTCTATGCTGGGGAAAAAATGAATAATGTGATCATTCTAAGTAATGAATGTAAATGCAAGGAAATACTTTTTGGCATAAGACTGCAAATCGTTTCTTTCATGCCAAGGACTGTGGTCAAAATGCATTTTCAAGATTACTCTTCTGATCTCAGCTTCAGAAGTGGGATTTTAGGAAGGGAAATTGTAACTTGCTCTAGGTCACCCACAAAGGTATTAGCCACATTTTGGCTAGATTTCAGAGATACCACCCTCCCCCCTTCTATTTTGATTTCTTGGCAAAGGAATCACATGTCCTCCTGGTTACTGTGAAGTGTGAACCAAAGAGGATTCACTTCATCTAGAATTCCGAAGGTTGGCCTTACCAGGAGGGATGAGCTATTCATCACAGCTTATAACAAGGAGGATCCAGTTTGCCCACCAAAAAACATGTGAATTTAAAAGTCAGGTAAAAATTTATATTGCCAAGGAAGGAGGTGAGGCCCCTTTCCTTTAAACATCTGAAGAAGTGAGACGTGGCTGGGTGGGAATAGAGTTAAAGAAATGAACTGGTAAACACTTCAAGCATCAGGAGCTGTAGCCCTGGCTTACCTTGCCTGAGAGCGAGGCAAAGAATCTGAAGTGTCCTTCACCTCAGCCCATGCCAGCAGCCCCAGAGCTATTCTCCATTGAGGAAGCTGAGGCACCAATTGATTAAGACCCTTACTTGAAAATAAATGCACAGCACTAGGGGGAAAAAGAAACGTCTGATCTTTATACTTGAGTTTGCATTGTGGTAAAATAAACATCTTTTCTGAACATCATGCAGTATGTACCCATTCAGTATGAAAATAATTATCAGCTGACAATATTTAAATTTTATTTTCAATTGTCCAAACTGGAATACAGGTTGTTGATGTTACCCTTAAAATGTATTCCCATGGTTGCATTTCATTTTAAGAAAACCCATAGGAAAATTGGGTTTCTAAAAATCAGAGATCGGTTTGTTGCTTTCTGAAAGAATTCTTCATTAAAAACAAAAGAATCAAAACTCAGCTTACAATGTCTTCAATAGCCAGCTCTCCTAGTATCATTCAAAAAAACATTTCTGATTTTTTAAAAAATCCATTGAACTTTTTACAAATTCATGTTAATACAAAGTAAGGTATATTTGGGAACACTGCCACCAACTAGCTAAATAACCCTGTGAAACAGAACTACTTGGTCAACTGCCTACCTCTGAGGGACATAGAGGGAGTTAAAAAGATGAAATCAGCATTCCGCCATATTGGATCTAGGTTGTGATATGACAGCCATTCACAGTGGCTCACAGAATGACAGAGCTTCCACTGCGATCCTGTGGCCAGTACTATTTGGACTTTTAGCTTACTAGGTCCTGAGATCTAGCTGACACCTCAGCAGCCATCCAGGAAGGAAGGATCTGGAAAATCATTCCCTTCCCCTATTAAGTGCCTCCAAGACAAAGCAGACAATTTGGACAACAAATAGGTTTTCTTCCACTCACACAGTAGTGTTCTGCTTTTGCTTTTTAGTATTTGGATTATAAACCAACATTTATAAGATTGGTGACATCACACCAAAATCCGGAACTCTGGGAAAGAATTAAATGAAGCTTTGCAGCACTACCGCACCAGAGGTTTTTGCTTCTGTTCCTCGTGATTGTCACCCAAATTCTCACATGCAGAACCCCTAGGGCAAGGCTTCCATGAAGAACATCTCCAAACCATGGAGCCCAGGCATGTTAAGGAGAGGACAGCTTCTCTGTCATCCACTTTCCCCAGGTTTGTAATCTGGAAACACACTCAGCTCATCTTGTCCAAGTCTCTTAATTTCATTTAGGGAAATGGAGGTGCAGAGAGGGTCTTCACCAATGTTTCCTAGCTAAAGACCAAGCTGGGAATTCACCTCTCTCTGTCCAGAGCTACAACTGCTTCCCTATACTACCTCTCCCAGGAAGTGGCATAGGCCATTCCCAGGAGTTGATGACCATTGCAGCACTTTTGCTTGGCTTAAAAATTACCCTCCATTGACGTCTAGCACCTATCCACCTCCCTTCTGATGCCTTCTTCTGAGGTTGTGATCACTGAGCTATTTGTGAATGCATATGAAATGACCACTGACATATTTTAAGTAACCAGGGGAAGCTGGTCCTTCATTGAAGTTTTCTATGAATAACATCAGAATTGGAAAATTCACATGAAGAGACTTGAGATGGGAGCACACATGGTCACAGGCGAGGGCTTGGCAAAGTGTGTTCACATGTGTGAGATGGTTTGCATTGTTGCTTTGCCTTTGAAGTACAAGATGTCATATGAACATCATTACATCAAAGTTAAGCCAAAAGAGCTTGGCTATAAATTTCAAATTGTACAAAATCATACCAAAAGCAAGTATAAAAATTTTATTGAAATGCAGCAGTATAAACCTCTTTAAGTTTTTCCTCTCCCATTTAAGGAGAGGGAGAGGAAGCAGGAAATCTGAGGCTCTGCTCAGTGGGCTGGCTGACGTAGACCTGCTATTTTCCTCTGCATAGGGGTGCGCTGGCTTGGAATACTGGGGAATTTTATCTGTGCTGTTCTGACTTGCACAATACAGAGGCTGATTTAATTTGACAGCAAAGTAACACCAAGCCCCCAAAATAAAATTACTGAGATGTAAAACAGCGTCAAAACTCCAATTAGTTTTGTATCCTTGAAGCTTCTGGAGGAAGTCTGAAAGGTTCCCGTCACGAGGAGCAGGCATCAATTCAAGCTGCACAGATTACTAAAATGGAACCCTCTAATTGAAATTGCTCAGAGCACAATATGACAAAAAGAATCAGAGGAAAATAAGTGAATTTTTCCCCCTCAAAAAATGACTCATTACAGAAAGACTGTTCTATTGACTTTTAACACAGCGTTCCTTTGCAAAGAGCTGGAAAAACTAATGGTCTCAGGGGTCTCACAGAAAAGGCACCAGGTACAAGAGCAGCAAGTGCGTGCGTCATTTGACCATAAATGAGCATTGACCATTTGTGCAACATTGAAGGATATCAGCACTTCACCAGACCATGGGCATTTTGAAGTATATTTACAGCTTCCACCAAGGAGGCAAATTACCTCGACCAAATCAGTTTTTCAGTACATCTGAATTTTGTCTCGGAATGTTGCCCAAGTCACACTCCCTTTTTTGAAGCCCCCCCCCCCATCATCCCATGTGTGCTCACTACCTGAAGCAAACCTTCCGCTTACTAGTGGAGAAGTCAGTGGCCTGACCCCAGGTCCACCAGTTGGTCAGTGGGCCAACTGTGGCTCCCTGGGTGAATGTGCTCCTCTCAGAGTGAGGCAGTGGGACCCACTCTGGGCTTAGGCTGCAGTCAAGGCCCGTCTCTGTGTACGTGGAGCCTTCTCAGGCGGAGCTTCGTGGCACTGGAGGAGCCTGTTAGGCCTGCCCAATAGGAACTGGGAAAGGGTGCAGCCAACTGGGGTTTGGAGCTGATTGGAGCTGGCTTGGAAGGAGCCCAGATGGCTTTCTGGTCTGCAGGTGTTTTGTAAGTACCATCAGTGCTTCTGCAGCTTAAGGACATTTTCTTGTGAAGCATCAACAGTCTTCAGCCAGGGACTTCGTCTTGTCGCGGAGATGTCATAGCTCTATGACCAGGCGGTCCTCATCATCACTGCTGGAGTCGCTGAGCTCCACCCGAGTTTGCTTCCTCATTCCTTCCAAACTCCTCTTCCTCACGGATCTAGAAGGGGCCTCAGGGACTTCTGAGGGCTGCCCTGGGTTAGAAGAAACCCCACAGCCCTTCCGAGTGATCAATCCAGATACTTGGCATTTCCCACTGTCAGTTCCTATAGTGGGACAGGGGAAGGCCTTTTGCCCACACCCATGTTGACCCCTGGAAGGAAAGGCCACCTGGGGTCTCCCTTCCTCTTGGTGGGAACAAGTTGAACTTAGTCCTAAAGCTGGTATTTCAAGATGAACCTTTCCGGTTGAGGCCAGGGGAACTGAGCCTACAGTCTGGTGTCCAGATGCAAGTTTTGCTGGCAGGGGTGTCTGTGATATGCCCTCGGTGATGGCTCTTCTGTCTGGGGAGCTTTGGGCCAGAGTTTCCCCTGCAGCACAGCTGTGCTCCTGAGGCTCTGCACTGTGCATGCCCAGCACTGTGTGACCTGCTGCCACCCCCACAGAAATACAGATGGCAGCAACAGAGGTAGCAATGTCATGGTGGGGAAAGGTTCCTTTGGACTCATAAGAAGGAGGCTCTTGAGCATCAGAGGAAACACATGGCTTGAGATGTCCCGAGACTGAACCCTGGGATGGTGGCAGCTGAGCTTCCAGATATCCAGCCTCAAGACCTTTGCCACGAGACATAGGGTCATCCTTTGCCACTGCCACACAGGTGTCAACTTGCAGGGATAACCCTGACAGGGCAGCAGTGTCATGCTGCTGAGAACAGCCATCATGCTTGCCAGCAGATGGAGAAATATCCTGCAACAGAGTGCAAAGGAAAAAAAAAAAAGAGGGAGAAAAGGTTAATTGGTACAAGAAAAAAACTAGTCAGAAACGTGGTCCTCAATGAAAACAAGGTCTCAAGGTTTAATGATTCTTTACTGAGCATGAACTTCAATGTGATGCCCTCAATAAGTTTCCATTAATAACTAATTGGAGCATTAACTCAAGTCAGGCTCCTTATTGATACAAAATAGGCTGCTGAGATTGCTATGTGTTTTTATCTAGCTGTGTTAAAAACAAAACCACTCAATTATCCACCCAGGCCTAAGCTTCCTGCTGGCCGTCCCCACAGCTCACACAACGCCGTGTGATTTTATGGCACAATGTGTTCAGTGGATCCACATCAGCACTGCTCAACCTGTGGTCTGGGTCTGTATGCTAGTGGTCTTCAACATGCGGCCCCACGATCTGCCAGGGGTGACCTCCTGTCCCAGTACTGTCTGATGTACGGCAACATCTTCCTTCAGGTATGAATTACTAATGTCCTGAGGATTTGTAATAAACCATCAGAAATAATCCCAACTGCTTCACAAGCAGAGTCACCCTGTGTTTCAGGGCCAGGAAGCTCTAATGAGGGGCCCAGCTCATTTTGCAACAGCCAACAATGACAACAGGAAAAGGGGAGCCCTAATTCTAGACCACGGGCAGGCAGAGATAGCTCGAAGTCATGATCCCCACCTTCGCAGTTAATTTGTCTCTTTCCCTGACGGTCCTTGAACTTGAACTAGGAGAGGCGTTTTCTGAGATGCGGCCACAGTCATCTTCCTTCTCTTCTTCATTCCCATAACCAAGAGAAAATTCTGAAGTGGCAAGGTCTCCTTGCAGGTTTAGACCTGAAGACGGGGAGACATGAGTATAGACATCTGGAATTATAAAAGGCACAAGAAACAACTTCCCAAGAGCTGGTCCTTGTCTTCCTTTCACTTCCAGGTTCACCTCCCATCACGTCACTTAGCTCCCTTTACCTCTGACCAGTCCACACTCGGTCAGATAAGTCATCTTCACTTTTGTGGAGGACAGAAGTAGCAGCATCAGTTCCCCAAACAGTTCCCCATTCATTGTAAAGGCTACTTCATGTGGTGTTCCACTCCCTTCCCCACCACCACCAATCATCTTCCTGGCCATATTTACTCAGATTCATTTCAGATCAGCTTGATTTATCTGCCATACAACAGGTGGCCCCAGTAGAAGCTTCAGGCTAGACTATGGATGACAGCACCCTGTGTACTTGATGACTTCCCATCAGGGCAGAGGTCAGCCCTTCCCACACCCTTGTCCACCACATCACTCTTCCCACCACCAACACCAACACCACACTTCTCATCCTCTGCCCACCATTCTGCAATCTGAGCCAGGCTTCGTTTGGGCATATAAACAGTGTCTAGGGGCGCACCCTTGACCCTCACGGCTGGGCACCTCCTGCCCAAGCTGCTTCCCTGGGAGTAAATAATAATTTTTTTTTCTCTTTTGCTTAGCTTTCGATGGACATATTACTAAAATCATTCCCCTAAGAAAATCAAGTGCCTAAGATTTCATTTCATTTCTTTAGAAATATCTCTATTGAGAGTCTAACACTCCCATGTTCTGGGCCCATAATAAATCTTGTTAGGGGGAAAGAAGGAAAGAGAACCAGAACCCATGGTGCAGCACTGTCAGGTTCTGTGTGAATATGATTCATGGTTCACCATCCTCTGGTGCAATGGTGTGTGCTTCCTCTTCTGGAAGCTCTGTGGCTCCCCTCACGCCCAGTGTCACTTGCGGAAAAATGGATGGAACAAGAGACCATCATGTTAAGCAAAATAAGCCAAACGTCAGAAGGTCAAGGGTCATGTTTTCTCATATGTGGAGACTACAGAGCAAAGGGAAAGAGAAAGGTGGGGGCAGATCCTGGTGTCTTCAGGCACCTGCTGGCGTGCCGTGGGTCCTTTCCATCTAAACCCTGTCCTTTGATTTTAGAAAAATATGGTTCATTCTTTCTTTTTTAAAAAATTGTATTGTTTTAACTATCTATGCTTTATGGAAAAGCTAAATGAAACAAATTAACATATGCATTGCTTCAAATACTTATCTTTCTGTGGGTGTGGAGTGAGGACACCTAAAATCTACTCTCAGGAATTTTCAAGAATATAATGCATTGCTATCAACGATGGCCCTGTGTTGTTTGAAAGATCTCTTGGACTTATGTGCCATTGCTTTGATTTCCTTCTATTTTGTATTTTCTCTCTTTATAGAACTTCTCTTGTTAGGTTATTGTACCTCCTGCTATAATCTTTTCTTTTTCTTTTTTTCCCCCATATTTTCTATATCTTTGTCTTCTTGTTTTCTTTTGGGAGAATTCCATCATCTTTTTTCCACATTTTTTTCCATTGGTGCATTCTAACCATACATGGTGGTGGGGTTTGTTGTTACCTGTTCACGCATGCACACATAGAACAATATAATTTGGCCAATACTGTTTCCCTGCATTTCCCCTTCCCTCTCCTCTTTCCCCTGGTCTCTTTCCTCTACTCTACTCATCTCTCTTTGATTTTCATGAGATCTGCCCCCACCTTTTTTCCCCTTTCCTCTCTAGTCTCCACATATGGGAAAACATGACCTTCTGAGTTTGGCTTATTTCACTTAACATGATGGTCTCTAGTTTCATCCATTTTCCTGCAAATGAGATAATTTCGTTCATCTTTGTGGATGAATAAAACTTCATTGTGTACATAGACCACATTTTCCTTATCCATGCATCCACTGATGGACACCTAACGGTTCCATAGGGTGCCCATTTTTACATTCCAGCTCATAAGTTGCTATTTCTGCTGTCATTCTTTAAATTTCTAAGGTCCTTTTCCATTTTCTAAAATTGCATCCTGTTCTTTGTCACCTTCCCTTTTTTCTCTGGCAACTCAGATGACAGCTTATTGCTGTGGCTGCTGGGTCTTGCTGCTCCTTGCAGGGGTCTCTCTCCCGTCTTCTTTTGTTTCAGTGTGTTTTTGTCTTTCTCTTCCTGTCACAGGCTCTCTTGAGGGAAGGAGCCATCTTCAATATTGGCCCATATTTAAGAAGTGGCTGTAAAAATCTATTTGGTGCTAGCACTTCATGGGTGCAGTTTCTCAACCAGGGGCCCCAGCGTCTGGCAATCCCCCAGCCCCGAGGGGAAGTAGGAAGCCCTGAGGCTTCTCTGGATCTTTATCGAAGGGTCCTCCTACCTGCTGCCTAGGAAGTGCAAGGCAGGCTGCTGGTCCCTGAGTCAGGGCTGGGGAGGAGGTATGGGGCTCCATGGCAGACTACCATTCAGCAGGTCCCTCATCCCCTGCTAGACTGGCTGTGCCTGGCATCCCTGAGGGTTGCCGGGGTCTGGGGCCACATGGGGTGACTTGATCATAGCAAGGAAGTAAGAGTGGAGAAAGTGATGGTGTCAAGACAGATTTTCACTCTGCGACACATCTCCAGACAGAAGTAATTAAGGGGACGAATCTCCAGACATTAATAATGATGGGGACATTCCTGTGGCCACAGTTTCCCAGGACAACTGCTCCACTTAAGCTCTGTCCCCACGGTGACAAAATGGCCAGGCCATTCATTCCATCCAACAGGAAGGCAAAACTAATTAGCAAAGAGAAAGTAATCAAATTGGCAATGTCTCCCCAACAGGTTGTTTGGGTTTTTAAGCTCAAACAGAAAGGGCAGAGCAAGTCAGACAGAAAACTTCTGGCTCATCTGAGAGCATGGAGGAAGAAAATCCATTGATTTAATTTGCTTTTGACCCTACAGTCTACAGAGAAAAGTGAGTTATCTCTAATAATTGTGAAAAATGCTGAAATAATGTCACCGAAGTGTGTTAAACTAATTTGGATTATTGAAGCAGGACACTAACTTGCTTTTAAACGAATGGCCTTTCCAAAAAGTCAGTCATGCCCTGGTCACATCCAAAGGCACAGAATGTGCTCCTGTGCCAGCTTCAGAATCACACTGCATGAATCACTTCCTGCGTCTTCAGAAATTACAGATGCCGCGTCGCCCTGCCATCTCAGGAGCACCGGCTGCTCTTACGCCATTACGTGGATCTCATTAGAGGAGCCATCTCTCACTGCCGCTCGCTGCTGTTCTGTTCTTCCCCTGATTAAAGGCTGCGTTTTTAATAATGTCTCTCAGAAATAATTGCCACGCCACGTCAGGAGGAAGCAACGGCTTCAGCCATTACAGCAATTGTAAATTTAGCCCTCTTGAAAGGGCCATAGGAAATGTAAGATAATTAAAAAGAAAATGTGGCAAAGAAAGGATGAGAGCTTGGGACGTCGCTGCCCACTCCGGCTCAAACCTGCTTTCAGCTGCCAGAATTCTAGGCCTTGCTAAAATGCTAGTCCATGTACTACTCAAGTATCATTATCTGAAAATGTAAGTCATTTGAAACGTTTCTTTGGGTTTGTTCCCATACACCCCAACTCCATTACCATGGAGTCTACAGATGGAGTTGGCAGGGGCTAAAAGTGGGTGCCCGGCATCGGCCTTCTAAGAAAGCTGCCAGCATGGTCACAAAAGCGGGCACCATCTCCTCGGCTGTCAGTCAACTGGAGATGAACCTGTTTAGAAGGATTCCTGTCATTAAAGGATGACAACTCACTGGCGATTAAAAAGTGAGATTACTTAGAGAGCCGGGAGGGCTTTAAAAGCAATCACCTTGTCGACAGTACTTTGCTTATTTGTTCAAATATTTATGGAGCTCGTTTGTTAAGCCCATACTTTTGAAGCCCCCTTTTGACCCTGATTATTGAGCCTAAGCCTTGATGGAATGTTGATGGGGTGCCCCGAGAGAAACAAGCCACACACAGGGGGCTAGCTCAACAGTGGAGGAGGCTCAGATCCCCCTCACAGAAATGACTCTCTAATGGAGAAGAGATTCAGGAAGCAAAGAATTGCACAGAAAATCTACCAAACAAATATAGTGAACACTATGAAGGGAAAACCAGAGGGTCCCGACCCAACCTATACCATTGGGAAGGAGGGAAACCACACTGGCCACACCGCCATCAATCATCCTGAGCCGGAATCATGTGTTCATGAGATTATTCTACCCATTTTACTGCCCTCTGTATACCTGGTGTTATCATACAGTTGGCAGTAAGCTCTTGGGTTTCTGCAATCCTGTTATAATTTTTTTATAAAACCTATTTAGGAAAAAAACATGACTAGGAAGAATGGTAGAGAGAGGCTTGTTCCTCTCAGGGGAGCAGGATGAAGTTCATGACAATCAGAAACCAATCAGTGCCTGGAGGTGGGCCACCGAGGCAGCTCCAGACAAGAGCCCCAGGTGGGCAGGCCCAAGAGCACCAAGGAGCACATTTACCCACGCAGCCTGGGGCACTCTGCGCCATCCTAATGTGATCTTTGGAAAGTTTGCCTCTAAGTAATCATGACCAAATCTTCCACTTCAGCAGACCACTTTTCTTAGTGACTCTCATCTCCTTTCTATTCCTGTGATGAAGGGCGAGCAGAATGAGTCCTCTCCCTCTCCAACAACCTCCACCTAAACTGTGTTGAGGGCAAAATGGTATTTTAAATCTTGCTCTAAGTTAAAAATTTGATCATGTCCAGACAATAAGAGCATGGCCTTAAAACACAGAGACAGAGAAGGATTCTCAAATCACGGAAAGAAAAATGGAGACAATAAAGAAATACTGTTTGAAGCATGAAATGCCCAGACTGAACCTAGACACTCTGTATTATGCGTCATCATGTTAAAAGTTTCTTGTTGCTGGGTGAAAATTGTCTATGTGGGCCTCTTTTCTAGGATATAGTCGATACCCCTGAAACAGCTTCTCATCGCTCCTCAAGATTTACACCCTGGGATGAAGGAGAAATTATTCTGTTTCAGCAATTTCCAAGCACTGCAACTTAACTAATAGCTTTGGGGAAAGAATTAATACTTCTCCATTAATTCTAACGGGAAAAGATACCGGGAGGTCATTAGAAGAGATGGAGATGTCCTGGCAGAGAAGGGGAGCCCGGGGTCCCTGGCAGCCCGCTGCTGGCCCCAGAAACCCCTGTGGGGGGAGCTGCAGGGCATCAGGCAGGTGGCTGGCCACCTGCAAAAGAAAAAATGCAGCAAACAAAGGCGATGTCTACCTTTGCACCAGGGACTCGTGGTACTCCTCACACGGTATTTAGAAAACCAAGTCGTGTGTGTGTGTGTGTGTGTGTGTGTGTGTGTGTGTGAGAGAGAGAGAGAGAGAGAGATACTAGGCGAAGCTTCCACCCCAGAACCACCTGCAAATCCACTTGTCCTGCATCTCCACGCTGCAGATGAGAGGAGCAGGTTTGGACCACTTCGTCCTCTGGATGTTTTCTGCTTGGTGAAGGGGGCTGGCCAGAGACATTGCAGAGTTAGCTTTATCTCAGAATTTACCCAGGAAAGTGCATTCAAACCAGGGGTTCTGATTTAACCCAAAGTGATAACTGGGGACTTTTGGGGTGTCCTGACTCAGAGTGTGGGAGTGGGGGTGTCTCCACCTCTCCTGGGTGAGCCCCTGGGTGCTGATGAATATCCTGTAATGCGACTGAGTTTTCTGGCCCCAAAGATGACCGACTTGGATGCTGCAGGAGCCAGGCGAATCCCACCCTTGGGGGGCTCTGGGGGCAGCAGGGAGCATCCTCATGCCCAGACTGAAGGGGCCCCTGAGAGAGGTGGTGAAGGGACCCAGCCTCCTGCTCAGCACAGCTGTCCACTCTGCAAGAGAAACTAACTAGACATTGACATTTGATGTGATTTTAAATATTAATAGCTAATTTTCAAAACCACCACAACAACTGTGCTACTCGACATCTCCGTGTCCTGAATTTGGCCAATGAGAGGCCAGTAGGTTACCCATTGATTATTTAGGAAACTCAAGTGCCTCAGTGACGGTGAGAGCAAAGCTCTCCCCTCTTGCTGAGGTAAAGCTTCCTTTTTAAAATACCATTTAAGAGCTGGGATTGTGGCTCAATGGTAGAGCCCTTGCCTACTAAGGCACTGGGTTCAACCCCCCCACCATATAAACAAACTAAACAAAATAAGCGTATTGTGTTCATCTACAGCTAAAAATATTTTTTAAATACTGTTTAAAAAACATTTATGGGAGAGTGAATCTGTTTCTGAACAGCAATTTGGTAATATCTTACAAGATGAGCTAAAAAATAATGATAAAGCTATTGTTCCATCAGTTGTTCCTTGGGAAACTGAGCTAGAATGTTCTCTGCAACGATAGCAAAAAAAAAAAAAAAAAAAAACAGCAGGAATCAACATGATCATCTGTCAGTAGAGGAAAGGCTGGAGAAACGAAGGATAGTATATCCAGACTGTGGGAGTTTATGCCAGTACTAAAATGATCTATGCATGTGTTGGCCGAGAGTTTTTTACAAGGTACATGAAGAAGAGTTGGTGATTCCTACTGGGGCATTGTCCTTTTCTGTTAGAAGAAAAGAAAAAAGAGTCTGTCCATATTTGCTTGCATGTGGAGAAAGGCGTAGAAGGATGTGCACCAACCTAACTCTGGTGGCCTCGGGCGACAGAGAGTTGTCAGACTTTTCTTACTATGTCTGTGCTGTTGTATATGTTGCAACAAGCATGGTATTACTTGATACCATTAGTGGGTCAGAAAAAATAAGACAACTTATGATAGTGCTTCCAAAATTTGGACTGTAAATAATAAAACAAATTCCCAGGATGTGTCCAGTATGTTCAGGCAAAGCTAAAGTCCAATGATGGGCTGTGGATGTAGCTCAGTTGGTAGAGTGTTTGCCTTGCATGCACAAGGCCCTGGGTTCAATCTCCAACACCACAAAGGAAAAAAAAAAAAGTTCAGTCAGTCCTCTTACTGAAACTGCTGATAGAAGAAGATAAGTCTCCACACACTGGTAACTCAAGTTCAGTTTCTTTGGCAGAGAAAAGCTATGAAGCCTATGAAAAGAAGAGAAAGATATTTTTCAATCTCTAGCTGAACCTAGAGTATTTCTGTAATTCCATTTTTTTTTTTTTAGTTTTCCTTCTTCTATGTAATCATTTGAATCTTCTTTTTCAGAAACCACTCTTCTCTAAGGTTCTCATTTCTGTTCTCTTTCTTTGATGAAAGGCAATCAGTTTGAGAACACTTCACTTACCATTTTCTAAAAAAAAAAAAAAATTTAGTGGAAAAGTATTCTCAAAACTTTAATCATGCCCAGACAATAAGAGAATGCTCTAAACTAAAGAGAGGACAAATTGTGGAGAAGAAGGGAAACTAAATGAAGGGAGGAAAGCTAATATTATTTGAATTCTTTAGTGCCGAAATTAAATCAAGAGAATCTACTTTATGGATCATTAATTTCAAACTTTCTTAATCTAAATGAAAATTGTAAAGAGAAAAGTTCAGGCTTTGGAATATAATTGATGTGTTTAAGCACTTGCCTCATCATTTCTTAAGATTTACACCCTGGAGAAGAAGGTGTTATCCTGTTTCAGCAATTCTGTAAGCAATATTACTTAACTAATGGCTCTGGGAAAAGAATATCTCCCTATTAATTCTGACAGGAAAAATAATGGTACAGAGCCATTAGCTCTAGTCGAAGAGGTAGGGAGGGAGCTGGTGGAAGAGGGAGCCCTGGAGTTCAGGCTGCCATTTTGTTTTTCCCTGGGAAAAAATTCTGAGGTGATTTGAGGCAGAGTGCAGGACACAGGGATAGAGTGGGAGCCCCCACCCCACCTGTCCATCTCCTCATGGCAGAATGACACAACGGTGAAGTCTGAAAGAAATCCCCCTCCTCTAGTTACTCCTAGAGAAGTATACCACCATCTCACACCAGTTTAGGTCCTCTGTCTCTTACACAGTTAGGTAAACATTTCACCTCTAGGAGGACATGTTGGAACAGTTCTTTATACTTAAAAAAAAATTTTTTTAAACGAAAGACAGCTAGGAATTTTCCCTAAACTATGTTGTGGGGAGGAGCCCAGTTAAACTATTTCAGTCATTTAAAAGTTTAACTATGTGCAGAATTTTAAAAAGAGATTCCAGCAAGAAGGAAAATAAATGAGGCAAGGTGAGAAAAAAAATCAAAGACCTCCACCCTGGCCTTGCCCTGGAATTGAGCACAGGTTGATAGCGAATCATTTAAGGAGCTCAATTCTATAGCGTTGATGCAGTACACACTTAGCTAAAGAGAGAAAAATTAGCACATAATTTATACAATGACTGGTATTGCGGTAAATGCCGCAAAGAGATGGGCTATGAATCACAGCTCAAGGACACCTAATCTGGCTGGAGTGTCACAAGTGGACAGCCTGAGGAATCTCTAAAATGGCCTACAGGTCCCGAGGCCTCAGAGAGGAGCAGAAAAACACGTCCACCCAAACCAGCTACATGCCAGGGCATCTCTCCACAGTGCGGTTCTCTGTAGGTTTGTCTCTTCAAAGTAACCACACATTTTATTTCAGAAACAATTTTTCTTAGTGGCACTCAGTTCTTTTCTCTTTCTCTGACAAAAGGCAATCTATTTAAAATTTCCCTGTCAGAGGTTTGTTTTGTTTTGTCTTGTTGGTTTTTTGTTTGTTTGTTTGTTTGTTTGTTTTTCTCTTCCTGAAAGATGGGTAGTGGAAAGTCACATTCAAAAATCAATTCTTAAGTTCAGGTTACTTTGTCCCTGAACCACTGCCTGTTCCTGAAAGTTAAGGAGCAAAAGAAGACCCATGAAGAGAAAAATAATGCCACACGTTCACGTGTCCTTGGAAATCTACAAGTCCAAAACTGAAATCAAGAGTATCTGATCTCTGAACTATCATTTCCAATGCTTCTCATTACTGGATCCAGAAACAACTGCCCCTTTCTCCAAATGGGATTGAGGTATTAGGGAAGGTTCATTTCTCCACAAGTTTTGCATCCTTAAAAAGGAGAAACCAGTCCATTTCACTGATGACAGCTGGGAAGAATGAGCTTCCCTGTACTTCCTCATGAGTCCTGAGAGGGGGAGAAGTAGGCTCCTATCAAATTAGAAATGGTATGAGAAAGAGAACATGGGTCCCTTGACAAATCTGGGGTTCTGATCAACTTAGGAAAAAGAGACCAAAACCCGCTAGGTTCAGCCTCCATGGAAAGGTCAACGCCGAGGAAGAACCTAGACTCAAACTGAAATTAAAATCATGAAGCTTAATTTGTTAAGAAAATCAGACAAGAGGATGTGAGGGGGGGGGGCTATTTCGTTTCCATAACGTGTTCAGGTACAGATCCGGTGGAGCTCGGGAGGCTTTTCCCACTGCAGACCTCCTGCCCTGGAGTTCTCTTTCCCTTTTGCGTGGTAGGGGAAAGGTTTGGGAAGCTGAACACTTTTGTCCACTCAGACATTTCTTCCAAACAATATTAGTGGAAGAGCCAGTTGAAATATCCTAGCAATGTAGAGGGATGGAAGGTTTAAACACCGCCTGAACACAAGGGGTCCCAAATAAAGGGGGGAAAACAAACAAGGTCCAAAATTACTCTTTTAAAATGTCCATACCAAAATCTACTGACTTATTCTAGAAGTGCGGTTTACTTAATAATGAAAGAAAGTCAGTGGGGTGGACTATGGGATATTTGAAATGCTTTCTCCTCTCTTCATCTTTTCTCAAGATTTCCTCCTCCAAAAAAAAAAAAAGAAAAAAGAAAGAGTCCTTGGGCGCCCGCAAAGCTTCTGTAAGGCGTCTGGAGTGGTGTTTTCTTAGCAAAAGCCTGGACATGGTTTCTATGGATTCCAACAAGAAATACCGGAAACGGTCTTGAGTTCTTTCAGACTGAAGCAGAGAACAAAATCTCCAGCGCCAGCTCAGCCCTGCTGAGAAAATGGTGGGGACTTGAACTCCAAGGTCACACTCAACTTGGAAGTTGAGGTGGGAGGAACAAAGGGGAGAGAGTCAATAGGAGGAGATGGACCTCAGCCTACAAAGTGCTATGAATTCTCTCTCCTGTCCTCACATCAGCTTTGGAAAAGGTGTCCTTTGTGATACGGATCTGGAATTAGAGAACATTCTCACTTCAGGAGCACTCTGCCTGACTCCTTACCCCAGTGTCTTCACACTTGAAAGTGAAAGCGCACTGAAAATTAAAATTCAACTCCCCCCAAGCCCAAAAGCCCACCTAGAAATACAGTAGGACTACTAACAAGGCGGAGGAAGGGGAGAGGGCCAGAAAGTAACAGGTGCCTTAGAGATCACCTGTAGCCTGTGAAATGCATCGGGAACTCTGAGTTCTGGGCTATTTTTTTAAGAGCAGCAACTGACCTAGGAGAACCACCTAGAATGTCCACTGGAAGGTTTGTAAAAACTAGAAAGGTCTTTCCTGATGGTTTCTACCCCGCTGCTCACAAAAGGAGTCCACTCTGCAGTCCTACAAAAGCACAGGAGAGGAAACTGTGGTTGGCAGCTTCTCGCTCCCATCTGCAGATGAACAAAAACAGGTCACATACCCTGAAAATCCCAGGGGAGCAGGCTGCAGAAGGACGAGAGAGAGACGGACCCAGAAGCTCAGGGTTGTCGGGGGGG
>NW_026000026.1:14176167-14191648 GCF_001458135.2 Marmota marmota marmota | reverse complement strand
GGGGGGCCGGAAAACAAAGATGCAAACCTGCCTGGAGGGGAAGGAAGGCCACTTCAGAGGTCACCCCTTCCTTGGCAATTCCTAGGCTCCCACCCAGCACGGTCTTAGGCAGGTCCCAGTGGTTGGGGCCTTGGGCACCCAACCCGATGATACTGTCAGCTTGGGGGATTTCTCCAGTGAGAGACAGCTGGGCATGTGGGATAACCTTCCCGGGATCTCCTCTCAGTGGAAGTCCCAGGGTCTGCTCAAAACACTCACAGAAAGAGAAACTAACCCAAGTGTGAACAACTGAGGTCCAGTGAAGAGGGATTCCAGGCTCACGGAGCTCAGGTGCTGTCTAGTCAGGAACCCTTCCCCAGCTAGCTTTAAAACATGTTATTACTAATTCCAAATCAGAAAAGAGAAGCCCAGCTTAAATGGTCATGGAGTAAACCAAGCCGATGGTTTTAAGCCCCTCACACTGTCCCCACGACAGGAGAATAAGGAGAGAGGCCTGACACCCCGCAGAGAACCATTCTGTTCAGTTTTGTCATTCAGGCCCCTGGGCCCCTCGTGAACATGAACAAAGGTAGAACAGGCAAGGAGCATGTGGCAGAAAATGGTCACTGGAACAGCCACGCACTCACCGGAGTTTGCACGTCTCTATGCAAAAACAGCCTTCAAACTTCTACACTGAGAAATTATGAGTCTACTTTACCCCGCGTGCATCCCTCTCTCCACAGAGGAAAACAAGGTGATCCATTTTCCTCGCAGAACCTCCTCAGATCCCCTGCCCTGTGTGAGCGGCTGTCAAGTGTGCTTCATTATTATGGAAGTTCTCTCAGGGAAGGAAATCCATACCCAACCTCTAATAAATACAGGGGGAGGGCGGGAAGAGATGAAATAGCATGAGCTAGGTCATAAAATTTAAAATAGGGTTTAGAGTAAAAATGTGCCCTGCACAGAGGCTCATGTAGATCATGGCTCCTGCGTCTATTTTGTAAGCCAGAAGGGTGCAGCTCTGATGCTTTGTCTCCAGTCTCAGAGAGGAAAGAAATTAACCCCTTTTCTTCCACATATTGGCTTTGGAAAGAAGGAGTATAAATGTGGCTTTTTAAGGTTGGAAAAACAGAGAGTCAGGACCCTGGCTGCCCTCCCCTCATCTCCACTGAGACAGAGCCTGGGGAAGGAAGCGCCTCACCGAGCCCAGCAGTCAGGTGCAGGGAAGCAAAGGAACCAGAATGCACAGATTCCAGGCACATGGGGTGCAGGTTCAGGATGCCCAGTGGGTGGGAACTAGCCTCATCCCTCTACGGGGCAACCAGCTTAGTCTTGAAATAACAGCCCAGAAATCAGAAGAAGGGCCCCAGAACAGCTGGGCAGGCGTGGGCGGGAACCCAAACTGACCAGAATGAAAATTTGAAATCAGATTTGAAATGTCCAAGCATACAGAATCCCCCCAGGGGGACCATGACCGAAAGGGTGATGGTCTGCCCCTCCACAGCCTGGACTCAGGAAGGGTTGCCTGGTAAAAGATGGGGGTGCCTAGTTCATTTGAATCTCAGACAAACAAGGGGTCATTTTAAGCATGTCTTATGCAACATTTGGGTCAGACTTATGCTAAAAAATACGTGCTTCCCTTGTTTATCTGGAATTCAAACTTAACTGAGAGTGTGCAATTTTTTCTGCTAAATCTGGCCACCCTGCCTCAAGGTGGAGGGCAGGGAAGCTGACTGGGACCCACTGCCCAAGGGAGGTCTGTCACTCCGCCTCCGCCTGGCTCCGGCACTGTATCTCTGGGGGCTGTTGACCAGGGCTGGTTGTGGGCACAGCCTTGATTTAGGATTAGTAATTATTACCAATAAAGACACCTTCCTGTAGGGAATGGGTCAACTCCTAAAGATCCCGAACATGGGGTTGACCCTGAAGCCTTCGCAAGAGAATAAGTTATGGGGGCTCCAAGAGATTCTGGAGACAAAAATCACAGGAAAAAAGCGAGACAGAAAGGTACAAAGAGAGAACAGCCTCCCACGGCCCTTCCGTCCTTTTTAAGACAACCATGAAAAACAACCTTCAAAAAGTCCATTTTGAAAAATCATTCGTCCATCTGATCTCAAAAATACTCTCCCGTTCTCTCCATTATCGAGAACCCAAGGCTGTCCCTTTTCTCTCCAAATGGTCCGTAACCACTAGGAAAGACTATTAAGTCTAGTTCATTATTTTGAAGGTTGTTTCTGGGTGAGAAACCTGAGCTGGCCTCAGATGAATGCGAGAGGGAAGGGACACAGGAGCGGAGGTGGCATGGTACAGACAACAGCCTCTGAAGAGGCGTCGTGTTGAGGCTGTCCTCTGCTCTGAACAGGGCGCCACTCTCCCATAATTGCAGGTTCAGGGACATTTTCCAGATGAGAGTTTTGTTATGCTCCTAACTTCTCCCTCAAGATCTGTGAAACGGAGGGGAAAAAAAAAGAAAGGGAAAAAAACCTTTTCTTCTCTTGTTAAGCTGGAGGGGAACAAAAGGGCACCATCTTGGCTCTCACTGTTCAACTTGTCTGTAGGCGGACTTCCGTGAGGGGCCGAGTGGGCTCACTCCACCAGGAACATCTCTGCGGACCCCTGGAAGGCCCAGGGCCAGCCAAGCACAGCCCCTCGCAGGGGGAGGAACAGCCTTCCATGCCCTTAACTCCTCCTGGACCTGGAGGACCACAGCAGGAACCAGAGGGGCAGAGTGGACCGAGGGGCTCACACTGGGCCACGGCAGACAGGCACTGGGTCACCGCGTGGCTGCATCTAGTCAGAGAAAGTTACCGCCACATGGCCAGAGCCTCTTTGGAGGATCCCGGACAGGCCCCAAAGGAGGAAAAAGTCTACAAGGATGTCAAAGGGACTCAGGAGGCCCAGACACATATTGAGAAGGGCAGGGACTGACAGATGGCCAGCGTGAAAAATTGGTTTCCAGTGTCCTTCCCGTCAGAGGCATTTTTAACCTCACTATGCAAAAACAGCCTTCGAAAATTCTATCTTAAAAAATTATTAGTCTATTTCCCTCAGAAATATTTCTCCCTGCCTAGGGGGACCCAAGGCCATCCGTCTTCCCACGCGGAGCCTCTGCAGCCTCCTCTTGCCGGAAGACAACCTGGAACTCGCTCCTCTGTTATGATGGTTCCCTGAGGGGGAGAAAGCTGGGCTCACCTGCTAATAAATACCGAGAGGGGGTGGGATTGATGAAATACTCCAGGATAAATAATAAAATTTAAAATAGGCTTCTGTGCAGAAACAAAACCTATGGTTCTTTTTTTTATTTATTTATTTTATAGGTAACATCTTTCCTCTGATTATAGGCTCAGGGTATATTTTCTCAGTGGCGATTCTAATGCAGTTCCTATCAAGTATTTTCAAGAAAAATATGAGTAATTTACTTTTCCAATAATGGCAGAGACGGTGGTGGACTGAGCTCACGAGGCAGCTCTGAAAGGGCCTGGCCTGACTGTGTTCCAGAAACGCTAATTAAACCATGCATCACAGGGACGTGAGTGGGTGAGCGGGGAGACCCCGGGACAGAGGGCAGAGGCTGCCTCCAAGGGAAAGCTGTGCAGGAGCAGAGGAGGCGTCGCTGGATGCTTCCAGGAGAAAAAGCAGAACTCTGTGGGTGAGAAGCTGACGGAGGAGAAGCCAGGCTCACCAACAGGTGATCCAGGTCAGCATCATCAGCCACAAGTTGAGCTAGCAGCGGGGACGAGGGCAGGTGTGACGAGGCCTCCTCAATGCCCACAGACCCCGCCTAGTGGTGACAGGAACACCACACAGACCCCCGGACGCTCCGCTGTGCTCCTCCAAACTATGATCAGAAAGGAAAGTGGAGAAGCAGTCACAGCCCAGAGGAGCCATGAGGGATGTCAACTTAATGTCACATGGAATTCTGGGGGTCCTGGGACAAGGAAAGCTCAGGAGGGAAATTAGGGAAATGTAAATAAACCACAAAGTTTCTTTGGCCATAATGTATCAATAGTGAGTATATCAGGGTATGAATCAGCCCAGATGCCCAGGAAGAGGGACTGGAGTGGAGTAGGTGGGAACTCTCTATTACCTTCACAACTTTACTGTAAATGTTGCAAAATTAGAAGTTTATTGAAACATAAAAACCCACTCAAGGCCCTGTGTTCTTGGAAACTCCGTGCAGACTCCCTTCTCCTGGGGGAGACTTCCGGGGACCGCTTCTTTCACTTCTATTGCTTGGAGTGTCTCGGAACCTAGACTGATTTAAGAACCTTCTGGACATCCACACTTTCACCCTCTTCCCCCTGGGGAGGCTGAAGAGCTGTGCAGGGACAGCTGTCTCAAAACCTAGACTGATTTAAGAACCTCACCCCCGCTAAGGGCTCTTCTGCACGGAGGATCTTTTCCCTCTCAGTAGTCCTTGAAATGAGCACACCTGTGTTTCAGTTCTCTCATCCCCACTTCCTCAACAGTCACCGGGACATAATGCCTTCAAGACAAAGTAGCTGCAAGCAGAGCCCCTGCAAACCCAGACATGCTGCCTTTATTCAACATTATTTAGAATATCAAGGCAGAAACAGGACAAGGTCAAACAAAGTGGGGGCCTTGGCCCCACACACCCCCAGCACTCAGGCTCTGGAGCCAGTTGCCAGGCTCAAGTCCTGTCTCTGCCACCTGTGGACAATGGCGCCCAGGCAGAGGTCACTCCCTCACTGGACCTCATCCATACAATGGGCTGAATCCCAGCCCTTCCAACAGGACAGGCTGAAGAAGTGAAGAGAGTAGATACCACAGCACCAAGCTCATATCTGGGGCAGCCTCCAGCACAGGGGCCATTGCCCTCCTGCAGGACCATCAGCTTCACTAGTGGCCTGTCCCAACCACCAGTGTCCCCAACACCTAAAACAATGCATGCAGTACATAACAGGTGTTCACTAAAAATCTCTTCAATGAGCTTAGTGCCTGAAAACTAGTCAGTCTGATCCTAAAGCCTGCATTCCAGGTTTTCTTTCCACTCCATTCCACAAAATCCCATACAGGACACCTGCTTGGAGATGTCCCCTTCTGCACGACTGTGGATCCCGTGGGAGAGTCATGACAAGGTGACCAACAGCTCAGCATCTCAGAGGTCCCTGGTCTGGAGCCACTCAGGGAGAGTTAACAGCTGGAATGGCTTAACAGAAATGCTCCTTTTCCAATTAATTCCCAGCAGTCCTTCCCTCCCACCCCCCATGGGTGAGATCAATAATGATGTGATTCCCCTCCACTATTGTCACTGATTATAATCATATTTTAAAACCTCAATCTTTTTTTGAAACTCCATTTAATGTCAATTTGCATTCATCAGGGTTTTTTTTTCCCCCTTCTTTAAAGAGGTAGTTTTCTTTAAAGGCTAAATATGGATCTTGAAGGTAACAGACCCTGTGTCTGAAGGCACTTTAAGGAAGGAACAGATTGCAAGGTCCACTCTAGTAGAGTCTCAGCAGAGCCACATGCTCTTCCCAGGGGTCAGTGGGGCTGCTGGGAGGTCACCATAGGAGTATGTGGATTACCAGAGGCTCACACAACTTTGTGGGGTGGTGCCTTTGTATAAATCAGAGCACGGAGTTTCCACGTCATCCCAAAGCTCAGCGTAGAACAAGAGACTTCTTCAGGGGTGACCATGGGAAAGGCAGCAAGGACTCCATAGAGATGACAGGAGAGCAGCAGCACAGGTTCAGCCTGGAGGCTCCCCACTCAGGCCAGACCTTGGTCCTCATCTACCACCAGGTGGGGGTATGCAGGGAGTGGAGGGGCAGGGATGCAGTTTCTCACCTTCCCAGGCTGATGGACACCAACATGTGAATTTGCTGTGACTCTAGAAGGGACGCCCCAGCTTCCCTCAAACTTGAATTCACAAATTCTGTCTTTTTTTTTAATTTTACATTTTATTGTGCTGGGGAGAGCAATAATGGATAAGATCGCCCTACTGCTTGGAAAGGTGCCTGGTCAAGACACAAACAGAAGACTTAACATTAAAATAGTACCTGGAAAATAGCATTGCTGGTCTGAATACTGACTAAATTATTCTAAGGGAAATAAGTATGTTCTTTTTACAGGTCTTGCTTATGTCTTAACTCATACCTATTTCTGATCATTTTTCTTAGTAAGTCTTCTTTCTTATCAAGGTGCATTGCTGCTCTGCTAAAACCTATCCTTCCTGGTTTCCCTTGCAGTCAAGCATAACCAGGTAGCTCAGTTCTGGCCAAGGAGATGTGAGAAGAAGTGATAAATACAATTTCCAAGGCATGTCGTTCAAGGGAAAGTGTATACCCTCCTTTTCCCTTTTTTCTACTGATTGAAATGCAGATCTAATGATAGGAGCTGGAACAGCCATTCTGAACCACACAAAAGAAAAACCTAGGGTGAAGAAAGCAGAGTACCAGGATGGGAGGAGCCCAGGTCCCCACACACCACAGAGCCACACATGAGACCCAGATGATTTACACCCAATGGTTATTTATGAAACTTCATAAATCTTTTTAAGCCCATTGCTATTTTCAGTCTTCATGAGAGAAACCTAAACTTTATCATACTTCATTCCACTGCCATGGGAAACATTTGATGTGAAAGCGTCAACTTTAGCCTAGTTTCTAAATGTTGTTACCCCCATGACCTTGGCAAATGGTCCAGACCTGCTGACCACCATGCATTAAGCCTTCACCATTTTGCCATATCTGCAAGTTATGAGGACCAGGGATCAGCAAATGACAAAGGACAAACCTCACCCCCCCACACCAGTTTTTGCAGATGAAGTTTTTGACACACACCCACGCTTGTCAATTTACATATCGGATGTTTTCTGCCCGCAGTGGTGGAGTTGAGTCATTGCAACAGGAAGTGCATGCTTAGCACAGCCAAGAGCTGTCTCTGCACAGCCCTGCTTGGTACTGCACAGAAAGAGCTAGCTGACCCCAGTCCCATGCAAGCATCACCTAAAACGTTTAATGATTTCTCCTTGTTGCTTAATTAAGATTATTTTTTAATTAATTAATTAATTAACTGGGATGGCCTTGGATGAAAGCTGTAAACTTGCTGGGCAGACACTGCACAGCCTCTGCACTCCCCCCCTCCAGCTGCTCACAGTCCCCCTGACACTCTTCTCCCTGCCCCCTGTGCTGCAGCCATCATGCTCCCCACAGAATGAGTGGTGTAGGGTGAAGGCAGGGTAGCAGGAGAGCAGAGGAACCTGGGTCACCTGTGAGGTCCTTGGCCAGCCGGGCTAGCCCAGGATTCTGTCCCTAGACACCTGTTGTATCAGCAAGTCCCTTGTGAGTTACTAGCTCCTTGCAAGTGTTGCCCAAGTGGCTTCACATGCCCCAAAGGGACTGCATGGTTGAAGGATTTAAATAAAATAAACAAAAAATAAAACCCAGCCTTACTTCTCCACCACTCTGTATTCTCACCCTTTGTAATGGGACTTTCAAGGTCTCCCATCAGGAGGGGGACTCGATTTCAGCACACCTCGGATCTGTGCTGGCCTCATGATTGACCTCAGCCAGCAGAATACAACAGATGTCATACCATGTCATGATTCAGAAATGAGGTGTCTCCCTAGGGCTCACGTGTGACAGGATGTAAGAGAGTTTAGAGGGGAAGTGACTGGGTCATGAGAGCCTTGGCCCCATGTTTATTTACAAATCACAGTGAGCATACCACTCCTGGGGGTTTCAACTCTATGTCTTTTCTCCCTCTGCTTATATTAAAATAGTCTACCTTCTCCACGTCCAACCAAATCCCACTTTGCTTTTGGAATGGAGCCCCTCAGTCTTGCAGGAGTCAGAGGTCCCATTTCAGTTCCTTTTCTGGCGCTCAGAGCACGTTAATTTAAAAGACTTGGTGTAAGACAGGTACACCAAAAAATTTCCCCCAAAAGTAATCCCTCAGAAAAGAGAGATGCCCTATAACCAAATCCATACAAAGTCTCCATTGTGCAGGGACAGTTCCCAATATCACACAATGGTTTGACAATTATGTTTCAACTTAACAATGGTGTGAGAGGGGAATGCATGCAGGTTTGAATCTGAGTCTTTTTCCAGGATCCCTCTGCGGTACCTACTGTCAGGATCCTGGGTGGCAGCAATCGGCACTCACGCAGGGAACGACCCCTCCTCTGCTGTGGACGGTTGAGCTAGCTGCTTGGCAGGTTGGGGGTACCAACGCATTTTGGACCTTGGATACTTTCCGCTTACAGTGGGTCTCCCAGGAAAAAAAATCTCATGGTAAATTGAGGATCATCCATATTTTCTTTTGAATTGTAAAACACTGTTTAGGAAAGTACGTTAGCCTGAAATCAGTGCTGGTTTGGGTCACTCCTAGATTGACAAAATTAATTTTCAAAAAAAAGCTAGGAAAGGGCTAGGGTTGTGGCTCGGTGGTAGAGCACTTGCCTAGCACATGTGAGGCACTAGGTTTGATTCTCAGCATCACATAAATAAACAAATAAAGGTATTGTGTCCATCTACCACTAAAAAAAGGGGGGGGGAGGAGAGGCAGGCAGGACCTTGAACCTTGAACACACATGTAATCATCATTCTCGGGCATTTGAGATACAATTACAAGCACCAGATGTTGTAAACAAATCCCTTAAAGACAGCAAAGCAGAATGTGTTTACATGTGGAAATTGCAAAGGGGCCCTTCCTGGAGAAATGAAAGCCACTGCCCCAATGTCATGGAACAGTTCTGAGCTGGCATCGTGCTTGGATTCCAAATGCACTCAGTCTCAAAGTGCCGGGATGAGAGTGAAATGCCGTGCTCTGAAAACCCTATTAGATGACTCAGACCAGTGGTTCTAGTGATGACAAAGACGTTATCAAAGACGCTCATTACAAGTTCAGCTGGAGCTGTGTCGTGAGAAGCAGCAGAATACAAGGTGTCACAAAACTAATGGTTTATGTAATGGGTGACTTAAAGGGACGTAGGCCACGAGACTAATGTACCAAACATCACGAGGAGACATGTGCCCCAAACTTTCTGATCTTTGTGCTGAAACGGGGCTAGCCTTGTGCTGGACCTAAGTGGTAAATACCTGCATTTTGTGATTTACAAGCAACTGGTTCTTGGGTTCCTGTTTTAGCAATGTCTTACAGGTATCCTCCTTGAGGAACTTGGAGGGAGAAAAAGGAATGGGGAGAAGTTAGGCATAGATGAGTAGTGCATGAGGATGTGCATGAGTAGCTTGACATAGACATTTGCACTCTTCTCTGGACTCAGCCTCCCTCCTCAGTGCCCCTGCAAGGAGCATCCAAAGTGGGATCCAAAAGCATCCCACTTTGCTTTTGGAATGGAGCCCCTCAGTCTTGCAAGAGTTGCAGGTCCCATTTCAGTTCTTGGTGATGAGCCTTCACCCCATTTCTCAAAGTGCATGATTTCTACCCACAGGGCCAAGGAGTCGATTCAGAGCCAGCTGTGAAAACCAAACCTCACTAGACCAAAGGATGCTGGAGCACTGATCAGAGATCTTTGCTGAGTGGGTAGGGTATAAGCCTGGGCCACTGGGGACCACCAGGGGCCTATTGATGAAGATGACTCAGAAGGAAGTCAACTCAGATTTGAGAAGTGACACTCAGAGCCAGGCCATAATGCTTAAGTCTCCTGATCCAGCTGGAGCTACCCTAGGCTTTTTCATCATGGAGCAAACCAATTCTCTCTTGTGCTTAAACCTTTTTTGAGTTGGATTTTAGTCCCTTGCTACTGAGAATTGTGACTGATACCAAAACATCCTCCCAGCTCTTAAGACATTGTTGTTTCCTTGTGCCCCCAGGGGTCTGCTGACTCCCAGCTTGAGTGGGACCATATTAAAAGTGGAATAAAAGATTTGCAAAATGTCATCAACTGATGACAGACTTAAAATTCAAGGCTCGATCATCTGCTCCTCAGCCCTGGACGGCATCTAAGGTGCCCACATTGGAGAGGCAGTCATGACTTTGATGGAAGAAGCCAGTCTTTTCTTAAGGAGGCACTGCCCGCCCACGTTGATTAATCTAGTCCCCATTCTTCTCAGCAAGCTAATGGAGAAAGCATTGTTTCCTTCCTTATCTAACTACCCAGATGACTGCTTGGTGACACCTCGAATTTATTGAGTGGCAAAGCAGGAAGCAAAAAAGAAATATGCCCTGTGTCCTCAGAAGCTTCGAGAGACTCAAGCTGTTGGGAGTGAAGGCAGTCCTGCTAAACTGGCAGCGGAAGATCCGAGAAGAGATGGGGAAAACAAACAAAGAACCAAACAAATGGAGAGCCGCCTCAGGCTCTTCAAGGAGACCGTGGAACAAGCCAGGCCGCGGGCACTCTCTGAGCTTTAATGCCAAGTATCTTACAACTGACTAAAATGTTTCCCACTTCTTAATTTAAAAAAAAATCAACAATATTTATGCTTTGAATCTATAATGAAATGTTACTTAAATGAATCCAAATTAATTAAAATTAGACACAACTGAACACAACAGGCAGGGATTAATGAGTGGAAATAAAGAGCTTTTCCCTTGCGCTTGGCAGTATGCAGCACTCCCCCCCCGACTGAAGAAAGAAAGAAAAACCCATGGAAATACAAACCTCACAGACACAGGGAGCAATTTTCAAAGGAAAACAATTGCTTTCATATTAAAATGTACAAAACCGATTTGTTTTGAATCATTAACGTGTGGATTTTTAAAAATCCATAGCATCATATTTAATGCTTTGACCAAAGGAAGTGGGAACACACGTCCTCGGTCCTTGGGGGTCTTTGTGGTGCGGCTTTTGGAATCACTGTAGTGAGTGGTTTCTGCTGTTTTCTCTGTAAACTTGGAGGCCCTTTAAAGGTGCGAGGTTTGGGACACAGGGAGATGTGCTTGGTCTACCCTCAGGAAGCCTCAGGTGAGCCTGTGCCCAGTGAGGAGCCACCAGATGCATGGAGGCCTGGGTGGAGGAAGCTCCCTCAGCCAGGGCTGTGCCAGGCACGGGCCGTCAGGTCTACCGAAGCCATGGGACACTAAGAACAGACTGGAGTCACAGTGTCAGGGCATCAGGGTATGTCATCAGGAGGGATCGAGGAAGCACGGGTTAGGGCTGGAGAGAGGAGGCAACAGCAGTGGACCTCCAGGACTCATGGGGAGCCCACTGTGCCTCGGAGAGCCAAGGGGTGCAGAGTGCATGGGCTGGTGGGCTGCTGGATGAGCAGAACACTCAGCTGGGGTGGGGGGCAGAGCCTCCAGAAGACATCGCTCGGCTGTAGGAGCCCTCGGTATTGTCCCAGAGAGGGAGAGAAGGACTTGTGTTTCCCACATCCATTCTAACCCCCACCCCCCCACACACACACACAGAGCTGCGGTCACACTGGCTTCAACATCTGGCTCAAGGGGCCTCCCCGGGGCGCTGGGGGCAGGGAGAGGTAGCAGCCCCCTCTGCGCGTTCCCCCGCCCCAATCTCCCCTTACCAGCTGGTAGGGGAAGGGTCTCAAGCTAGCTGTGCTGGGGCCCAGGTGCGCATGGATCACCCTTATGTAAAAAACGGGAGATTTTACTTAATGCAAAGCTCTGTTCCCGGCTCCTCTACGAGGGAACTTAGTAAGCATGAGCTGGCACCCTGCTACCACCCAGAACCCGAGAGCTACATGTTGCAAAAATGTTGTTTCAAATTATATATTCTGGGGGCACCGTTATTATCACCCCTTTTTTACAAACGGGGAAACTAAGGCACGGAAGAGCCGAGACGCGTCTCTGAGACGACAGGTGGGAGGACTCGGACCTGAGCCGGCTTCTCCGGCTTCCCGGGTTCAGCGTCCTCTCCGTGCGAAATACTGCAGCCTCTCCTGGGCAGCCGGCTCCACGGCTCTCCTTCCTGCCCGTCTGCTTCGGAACATCTGCTTTTTAATATTTTTTTCCGTGTGCTTTTAAAAAACATGGCTAGTTTGGAACGAGAAAAAGAGCGTGTTTCCAAGTTGGAGGGCATAGAAACATCTCGCCCCGCGCAGAGCCCGGGAACCCGCGTCTTGCGGCGGAATCCTGGGTTCTGCTGTGCACCTCGCCGTCTCCCCGGGCGGCGAGGCCCCGAAGGGTCCTTCAACAGCCCGCTTGCCCTTCCTTTCCTTTTCCCCCATCTTTCACGTTCGTCCCTGCAATTTCAAATAAGCCCCCTGACTCTGTCCCAGCCTCCCCGAGACCCTGGCACGCCTGGTGCCGGCGGGATGCCGCCCTCCTCTGCGGGAACTGGTTCTTCCTCCCGCGCATCTGGGTGGGATGCACTTGAGAGCAATAAACGTTATAAACGGGCGGGGGTCGCCTGCGTGCTGAGACGCGGCAAGGGTCGCTCGTTCGGCAGGGGTCCAGCCCACGTCAAACAGCACCGAGGCTCGGGGGTCCACTCCCGGCTCTCCCCCGCGCGGGCTTCAGCCTGCTCTCCTCTGGCCATCCCAACTCCCCAGGGCATGACACAAAAGGAGGTGAGGGGTTCGGCGGTGGGCGCAGACCCCCACCCGCCGCGAGGTCCGCAGCGGCTGAGCCCGGGCTGCCCTTCTCTCAAACAGCGCTAGGGGGCGCCGTTGAAGCTTGAAAGACGATTTCACATCAAATACAAAGTCATGCTTCGCTTTTTTTCCGGGTAATAAATTCACAGAGCTTGTTTTTTAACCCCCACCAGAGGTTAAAATAGTTTCATAAAAAGTTTTGGTAAATTCATGGCTAACTTTTTGAGGTTATGTGAGGTTGTTGTCAAAAAAATAAAAAGAAAGCAAAAGAGAAAAACAGCCTTTTTCTCAGCTCATGTAAGAGCCGGAGTCACGGAGCCGTGAAGGCGGATGGGAGGGGGGCTTGGGCTTTGTGTTTTTCCAGAACAGTCCTCGGAGAGCTGTGGCCCCCAGCCCCCCCGGATGCGGGCCTGCGGGGCCGGGGGCGGGGTGGGGGGATGCGGGCGGTTGCCCAGGGCCCCCACTGCGCCCGGACACCAAGCTGCCGCATAGGAGCCGTGCTGCACCACGGCTACCGGCTGCTTTCTCGATCTTTCCATGGCTCTCTGCCCGCAGTCCGGGGGGCGAGGGCTACTCAAGGCGTTTTTTGCGCATTTCCCCCTGAGGGTAGGTTGGAATAAAGCAAAAGTTACAGTCTGTGGGTAAGGGTTAAAAAAAAAAAAGAAGAAAAAGAAGAACTTTTATCAGATTGATAAGAAAAGAGACAAGAGGAGGCAGGAGGTAAACAACGCAGTTAAGGGAGGGGGCGTCGTGCATTAACTATGATTCAGAGACTCAAACGCACCGAGTTCATTTTTCAATCTGCCTTTAGCTAGGGGAGAAAAATAAGGAAATTATAGAAAATTGAGAAACAAACATCTCGGAGAGTGCTTTGCACCCGGGGGTGCTTAATGAACACTTAATAATTTCAAACTCTGGTACTTAGAAAAATGGCTTTTGTCCGTTCCCGGCACGCCAGGTGCCTCATAGCAAAAACGGAAAAGCTGAAAATGATCGCTAATGTCTATGCAGAGGGTGGTACAAACATCACTTTTTCATGTCTCTGAAGTTAAATAAGCAGCCAAGATTTGAAAAGTTCTAGCAGAGGAAAAATCCTGGAACTGAACTTGCATTTCTTTTCTTCAACGTATGAACTTGGACATGACTCCTAATTAGGATGGGGCATGGCCATGACATTCACCTCCTGACCCCTGGGGCCATATTGAAAATCAGATGAGGAAAAACATTTGGAGGAAACTCAAAATGTGGAAGCAGGAAACATGCTTGTTGTTGGAACAGATTCTCCATGCCCCAGCAGCGCCAGCATCCAAGCCTGGGGCAGAGGCCGGGGGCGTGCATTATCTGGAGGAAGAGAGGGCCCCAAGCAGAGCAGGTTTCTGGGAGGCTGGGATGGGCTGGGGCTGCAGCTCAGAGGGCCACTCTGGTTCCAATCTCCCCACAGGAGGGACAGCACAGTGTGCCTACAGCTGAAACACAAGCCTTCTGAATATCCTCTCCTCTGAGAAGATGGGGCTCCAGGGCTCACCAACACCCTTCCCTTGGCTTCTCCAAATCCTGGGTGAAAACTGAGCACACCTCCCTGCCCACTCAGTGTCCCTCATGCTTCACACAGTGAGCTCACACCCCATCTCCTGTAGTGGGGGGCCTCTCAACTACCTCTGGGGCAGATGAGCTAGGCTTCACCAGCCTTCCAAGGGCCACAGTAAATAATCATGAACTCAGAACTGCACCCCCATTTTACAGATGAAGACCTGAGAAACTAGGAAAAGTCAGGACTCAAATGAATTTTTCTAAATCCCCACATGAAATCTCTTGCCCCCGACCACCCTCAGCTTCGAAGGAAGTTGAGAGGGGCACTTGCTTTGCAAAGTCAGCTGCGCCAATTGATTGCAAAGACTTTGAGGCGCCCGGGCATTAGAAGGAGCAGATGCTCCTGTAAAAATAAATGAAATAAACAGAACCATGTTCTCGAATTCTAGGTAGAGGTTGAGACCTAACCTCTCCCTGATTAAAAGGGAGATTAGGAAGGGGGTAGACAGGTGCCAAATGCATATTTAGCATCAGGCTGAGACTTTCTCCATGACGCCATCAAGAGGCTTAAAGGGATTGAGATGCCAATTGCCTTCTGTCACTTAAGGTAGGCAGCTGTACCACCTGGGGTTACTTCCCACCCCCGGGGCTCACTATTGGTCACCCCATCCTGCCTCACCTTAGGATTAATCCTAAAGTCTCACCTTCCTCCCAAACCAAAGGGTTTTGCCCCCAGGAGGAACAGGTGCTAGGTGGTGGTGGGGGGGGACAGTAAGCTCTGTTCTCTCTTTCGAGATGGTTCATGAAAATGTTCCCCATTTGTGCCCAGTAGGCAAGCCTGTTGGCCCTGTGCCTGAGATCCACATTTCCCATCCGGCCTTGTCCCCTGAATTCAGCAGCTGTCTCCATCAGCTCACGTAGGAAAATTCTAGAACAAGACAGGTTTCATATGTAGCTCTCTGCTGAGAAGGGGCTCTTCCAGCCCAAAGGTGAAAATCATTTTCAGAAACTCTTTCAAAAGGAGACTCCCCCTCATCTCAGGCTTGGGGCCGAAGATGTTACCCCCCCACACACACACACACACCACCACTACCACCACCACCCTAGAAGCTCTCTTTTAACATAAACACATCAATCTTTCAAATCATCACCCTTCCACCTCTCTGTGAATGGCATTCCCACCTGGTGCACCCACTGCCCAGCTGAGGGTCATCAGGGCACAGGCGGTCTGCCCTCCCTCCTCCTGTGGGCACAGAAATCAGAATTCTGAATGGGTTGCTCCATTTCTACAGGAATCTATTAGTAATTGCCAAGGGGAACACTTAGCATTTTAGATAAATAAGTAAATAGTAGTTAAGTGCTGTGTGCCTCCATTTCCTGCAGTTTAGTGCATATGGCAAAAATTTCTTTACGATCCAAGGAGGGAGACAAGGAGGACAGAGAGTGCCAGCTTTGGTCCCTGCAGGCCATAATGCTGCCCCTGCAGCGGGCGG
>NW_026000026.1:14159023-14176147 GCF_001458135.2 Marmota marmota marmota | reverse complement strand
CGGGCGAGGGGCCTTGGGCTGGGAGCCTGGGGAGCGCGGGCCCTCCTTGTTCTGTTCCTCTTTAGGCAGCTCTGCCTGCTCCCTGCAGCCGGCCCTGTCAGCATCCCTCCTTTGGAAGCCAGCTCACTGCGCCGCATCTGTAATGACTTGTTTACCGGTCTGTGCCGGCTCCCCTTGCCAGGCTGGGCTCTCCCAGAGGACAGGGGCCATGTCATGTCCCCATTTTTCTGTCCCCTGCGCCCACACATTGCCTGGCATAGAGAGGCCCTAGTAATTGCCCGTGAACCTCAGGCTGGGTGACTCTGGGTCCGCCGCCAGTCCCTAAGCTCCTTCGCTTTTTCCTCTCTTCAGGGGCTGTAGGGGCTCAGCTGCTCCCATGTACTTGCTTCATTACATTAAACCAGGAGAAAGAAACAGTTCTCAGTTTACATTGTGTTCTGCTGGGGATCATTGCTCCTTTACTCCTTATGGCTATAGCAGAGGTGGCCCCAACCCCTCCCTCGGTATAAGGATACCCCAGGCCAGGCCTCTCAAGGGCCAAGGGCCAGTGAGATTCAGTTTGGGGACTTGGTTTATGGAAAGTGACCAGCTCACATAGACATGGAAAGATGGGTCAGGTCGAGAGTTGCCAAGAAACAGAGAGAAACTGAGTCCTGCTGACATCCAAGGGAACTCTGGATCCAGCCAGACCTGAAGCCATCTCACTCTCTGTTATGTGAGAGAATTATTTACTTATTTACTTTTCTTTCTTTCTTTTCCAGGCAAATTTGAATTTAGTCTCTTTTCTTCCCAACCCAAAGAGTTCTTCATAACACAGGTATGAAGGACTTAAACTTCCGCCTCCAGAGCAACATTTCAAAATAAGATAACAACCAGGGTATCTGGGAATAATAAGAGCTTTAAAAAAGAAACATGCTATCATATTGATAGTCACAGCTCCGTGAGCCTTCTCATTTTATCCAGGGAGTCTAGACTGTGGCCCCAAATCCCACCCTAAGCCAGGAGGGGCTGAGAAATTCATTTCTCTGGCTTCTGTTTATCATAAGGAATGAGGACGTTTCAGCCTTTGAAGAAAGCTCACATATTGCTGTTTGCTTTCTGAGTTCCCAGGAGGCCAGGCCTCTCTGAGCTTGCTGGGAGGTAACTGAGTAACACTCGGGGCTCAGCAGCCTGCAAATCAATTAATCTCTTTTGCAAATTGCTAACTGGTTCTAATGAATTGGCTAGGCACAGAGGAAGTCCTGCGTGGCTCTGTGTCCTTTACAGTGACAAGACTCTCCCAGAGCAGGCTGAGACATCGTGCCTCTGCTGAGGAACAAATCTATTAATATTTGGAGAGAACATCAAATTGTGCCCAGTGGACTTAAAGTTTGGTCAAGAGAAACTCAACTTCTCTGTGAACTAAAAAGAAAAATAGTCTCATCGACTCTCCATGTTCTCTCTCCCTGGATGTTACCTGTGCCAGAAGAGGAGCAGACCCCGGGAGAAGCAAAGCAGGTGGGCAGCCCCCAGGCCACCCCCCATTGTGGGGTCAGAAGATGAAGCCCCGTGAGACTGGGGAAAGGGGGTGAAGAAGCTAAAATCTGAGACCAGTTCAGAGTCTTATAAGAAAGGTACAACATGGTGCTCAGAGACCCCTTCTCACAGTGATTCTCCTCCAGGGTCTTCCCCAGAGGGACCCTCTACTTGGGCTGAGGCAATAGGAAGCATTCTACATCTACCTCATGTAGAATGAAGCACAGGAGACACCCAGTCTCCCAGTCAGCAGAGAAGAGTGACATCCCAAAACCTTCCACCCAGAGGCTCTGTCCCTGGTCCCCAGCTTGAAATAGATGGGCAGTCAGGGGTATGGAGTAACAACCTCTCTTTGAGTAGAAATGGTGCATTGTTCAATGTGATACACAGGGGTCCCTGGGGTTCCACCACTGTAGGTTGAGCAGTTCTATCTGAAGAGGGTGGTGGGCTGCAGATGGGGCCACGGTGGGCGCCAGCCTCACCTACCATATTACAATGTATTGGAAAAAGATCTGTCCATGACCACAAGTATTGTTCCTCTGGGTGGAGCACCACTTTTTTCCAAGCTCCTTTTAAGGGTGAACAGGTTTGGCCACCATCAGCAGCCTCCTTGTTCCTGCTCTGTCCTCCACCGCCCTGGTACCTTGTGCCAATGGTGATCTTTGCAAAACCCAAATGTGATGATCTGCCCCTGCCCTAATCGTGCCTTGGGTCCCCTTTGATTTCAGGAGAAAGATCAGGCTCCCATAAAGGCCTGGGGTCCCTGCAGGTGGCCCCCAGAGCCTGTAAGCCCTGGTTGCACAGGTCATCTCTCACCTTCGGGCACATACCACCCCCTCGGCACGGGCAGCTCGCCTACTGCGGGCACCCACACAGTACCTCAGAACTTGAACCTGCACTTCCAAAGCTGTGCTGGGAATGCCACCCCAGTGAGCCCAAGAAAGAGGACTCTTCAAGGAGGGCTTGGCAGGATGTCCCTGTGACCCCTGCCATCAGCTGTGTTGAATGTAGGGTTTAAAACTATGCAAGGCAAAGTTCTGCTGGAGCCTACGGAATACTAGATCAGCAAAAGAAGCCCAAGACCATCTTATGGACAGAGAAAAAGGGACATAGAGGAACAGGAGAGCCCCAGGAAAGGGACCCCCAAGGGGGCCAGAGAGAGGCATGATCTTAGGTGGTTCACAGGCACAGAGTTAACTAAATCTAAATGGCACAGTTGCCAATTTTATGTTACTCTTCTGATTATGGAAAGAAGGAAGCCTTAACTGGACACCGACATGGCTGTGAGGTCTCCCTGGCTCTCCCGATCTCTTTCTAGCAAAGGGAATGTCCCTAGAGTTCATGGACTTCAGTTCACAACAGATTCCCACTGGAATTTATTGACCCAAGTACACTGCGGTGTTTTAATCTTTGTAACGTTCCCTTCATGGCATTAGGTATTGGCTTTTGTTTTTAATGGTGGCAAACATTGATTTTATGTATTTAGCTTTCTGTAAGTGACCGAGTAGGAAAAAACCAGTGAGTAAGTTCACAGGCGAGCGACCGATGGGCACAACGGGGCTGCTGAAGGGGGTCGTGAGTGACATGAATCCATGCCAACAACCACCACACTCACCAAGCAGGCACCAATGCCTCTCTGAGCCTCAGTTTGTCTGTCTGCACAACGAGAATGAAAGTTACACAAGTTTGTGAGGGGGTGAAATGTGGATGAGCTTCCTAGATTTTTGAGAGTTTTCTAAAACCTCCCTTGGAACTGTGGTCCCAAACCTCACGGTGTTTACTGTTATAAGCCACGCCAGCTGCAGGAAATTGCAAAACCATAAACTCAATGTAGTTCTTATCGTTCAATAAAACATCTCCCTCAATCAATATGACTTCAGATGTGTCATCCGGGCACAGGGCCATGCTCGGCTCTTCTTCAGTGTTCCAATTTTAGTCTGTGTACCGGGAGAAGCGGCACGACTTCCAATGTGCCCAGCAAAAGCCCAAATAATTAACCTCAACCACATCAATGTTCTCTGTTCAGTTCCACAAAATGCGTTTCTAAGGAAATGTATAAGAGCACTCTTTATACCACGGAATGTTTTAATGTATCCCAGCATCGGAGTAAATAGAACCGGTCTCAGTTAATGGAACAGGTCCTTTTAACACAGGGATTTCAATAATAATAATAATAAAAAGCTGGTATGTCATCAGCCAGAAAGAGATGTGCATTCAAACACAAAAACAGGGCAAACCTAATTATGAGATTCTTTTTGCAGCCCAGGGTCAATAACTGTGATGTCAAGAGAACTGTAACGAGGCTGTGTACAGAGGGGTTTTGAGCTCTCAGAGAGAGAACATTCCCCCTCCTGGTCCCAGAGAACTGCCATGCTGGCCTTCACCCCACCGCCCACGCTCTGGAAAGAGAACACTCATTCAGAGCAGTGGCCTCGTCCGAATCGTGTACCCACAACAAAGGAGAGTCGTGGGGGCTCTTGCTCAGGTGGGGTCAGCTCTTTGTGTGGATCTGTGGGATTTCAGTGGCTTTCTCTAATGGAAAAATAACACAAGGGCACGTGAGCTGGCACAGGCACGTGCACCACAGAAGCAAGGCTGCTTTCTCCAGTGAGACCCTGACTAAGGGAAGAGACAGTGAAAAGAACTTTTCAAGGCAAGGTTTGCGGGGGGACTTTCCCCAGCAGGTCGAAGGGGTGGTCTTTGGCCACCTGGTGCCAGCTGGCTCAAGTTGGCATGGAGCACTCACAAGGAGGCAGGGAATTGCACCCATGCCCAAGCAGGTATCTTCTGGTGTTCCAGGTGAGGGTAGAAACCCCCCTGGGCCCCATGGCCCTCCCCTGACCCAGGCGGACACAACTCCATTACCTTGCTTAATCCCCAGCACAACAACCCAATCCATTAGGATGCCAACACAGTTTTAGAGGTTTAATGCTAAAACCAAATAGCTCCTGCCTGGCAGCAAAGCAGGAGCACTTGAGAATCTCACGGTCCTCTTCTGTGGGAGGCGTGTTCCTCTTCAGATGGACGGCCTTTTTGCTTTCCTCCTTTTATCTTGGTGGGCCTCAAACATAGTGTGTGTGTGAACACTTCTGTTAAGAGTTCTGCACACATACCCTGATGGTGGATCTGCGGGATTTTCAAAGATAATTGTGACTCCAGATGATTTTTGCCTTACAGACTGGCCTTGGAAATGAGATCCACCACCTTTGAAACATGGTCCCACTCCAATGTCATAGAGGATTCCGGGCTAGAAAACACATGCTCAGGGCTACCTTCATCTCCCCAGAGCTTTCATCTACAAAACTGGGGTGGCATCAGATGATCTGTAAGATTGAGGGTGGCGATTCTATAAGCTACAAGGTCAGCTGGGCAACCTGGGTACAAGGCAGCAGAGATGCCTGTCAACTTGATAAACAGTGTCCTAATTAACTCCGATCATTGCAACTAGGGGACACTAGGTAAAATTAACCCATCCACATTGGGAACCAAAATTCCACAATAAGTAGGAGGGAATTAACATCTGAGAATTTGTCCTAAAAAATCAATGAAAACAAAAGTTGTGAAAATAAGCTGTCACGCCCACAAACATCAAATCAAAATGAACCCTCAGCCTCAGGTTCTGATGGCAAGCTTTGAGCTAATTGTTGTGATCAACTAGAGTTCATCATTTGATGAGGACAGAGTACATTTTTACACAAAATTGTGGGGTGGTCCAAGCAGCGGCACCTCACTTCCTATTTATTTTCATAGCAAGAACTTCAAGAAGGATTTTTTTTTTTCACCAAAAAACACATTATAGCACTTCATCGGTTTTCCAGGGACTTTTCATTAAGCCTGGGGCAGCCACCTCCCTCTTGGAGTTGTCACCCTGCCTCGTTCTCTCTTGTTCATTTGTCACCCAGTCTGACTCTGCCAAGGAGTGTGAATCACACAGGTTTCCAATGGTCAGTTCATCAACTTCATGTCTCTTAACATTTGGTGGCCAATTTACAGCAGCCCCTTATCCACAGGGGACATCTTGCAGGAGCCCAGTGGCTGGGGAACTGTAGACAACACCAAGCCCCATATAAAAACTCTGCTTTTTCTTATACAAACCTACCTACCATAAAGTTTAATTTGTAAATTAGGCATACTAAGAGATCAACCATAATAACACATGACGAAATAGAACCACAATAGCAACAGACTGAATAAAAGCTATTTAAAACTTCCAAATGGCTTATTTCTGGAATTTTTCATTTAACATTTTCAGACCACAGTTAGTTGATGGCGGGTAATTAAACAGTGGAGGGTAGAGCTGTGGGTCAGAGGGGACTCCTGTATATTACACTGTGAAAATTAATGTGAAGGGCTTGTATGGATGCTATGGAAAGCAGAGAAAGAGAGTGGAGGAGGTCTGAATTTAGATAAGGGTCTCCTATGCCGTGGTTTAGCTGGCACACCTCCCGACTGGGGTATCCCATACAGACAATTTAGAGTCTAAGGCAGATGCTTGCTTTCCTTGGGACATTCAATGGCTTCATATACAAGAGCCAGTCCCTTCAGTGAGTGGCCCCCAACCCAGTGCACACACAGCCTGACACTCCAGTGAATGTGGCCAATGAACAGCGTTCTTTGAAACCGTGATATGAAAAAAATCAATGATATGCCTGCACGTTCCACATTTAGCTGGGGTGCCTGGTGAGCCCACAGTGCTTAGTAACTGAACAGAAAGTTCTAGTCAGCCCCGTCGGATCCCTTGTTGGAGACTTGGCCAGGATGGTCTACTCGGTTTAGGTTTAAGAAAGAAAACACGTTCTCAGGAGTGTCTCATGGGCTCTAATTAATGTAAAATCTCATAAATTAGGTCTTTATCCTTCATAACTCCTCTGGCCTTCTGCTTGCAGATGACTTCACCACCGAGCCATCTGTTAATTCCAATGATTAGCACCAAGCTATTGGAATAGTTTGGAGAAGAGAGAAATTAAACATCTTTTGAAAAAAAACATTTTTTTAAAAAACATCCTCTCTCTCATCTTCCTAAGTTATTGACAGGAAGAGTCTCCAAAACATAAAGAAGACCAGAAAAAAAAATTGGTTAGGACATATTGCAGCCCCTGGACACAGATGTTCCTGAGCACTGTTTGTAAATGTCTTCCTCATCTTGTTGGTGTATCCGGGCTGAGATTGATGTTTTTCCTACCTTTTAATTGGCCAATTCCCCTTCCCCAAAGGTCATTGTCAATATCTTTGTTGAACTCCATCAAGCTTCCCAAGTTACAGCATCACGGGTCACCTAGGCCAGATCACGCCTCCCTGTCCTGCAGTGGGAAATCGGTCATCCTCCCTCACCCCCAAACACACACACACAGAGTGAAGGGACTCTCCAGCCGGGGGTCGGCTCTGATCTCCCCTCCAGGACCTGCCAGGTCAAAGAAGCTCCAAGCAAGTTGTCTGTAAATGGGGGCAACCAAGGCCCAGCTTTAGGTTCCTTTGAAGTCACAACACTTTGTCTTCAAACACCCAGAGCCTTCGGCGTGCCTGTCACTCTGCTGTGAAATATTGATATTGGCAGGTGGTGGTAATAAACTCCTCTGGCCCCTTTGGTTTCCAGGCGGCATTTATTTTGATGCACTCTTTCTTTTTCCCTCGGACTCCATGTCCATCACGAGCTGTGGACCCCAGCTTGCAGGCGGCACGATCAGCCTTCCCTAGTCCCCCTCTGACACTTCAATAAGGAATGGGAGGTGATTAATACTCCCCGGGCCATGGCTTCCAACACATCTGCAGGCTCCTCCTGCCCCTCAATGCCCATTCTCCCCGTCCTTTATAATTGCTGGAGTGGGAGGCCTTTGAAAAGGGGCACCAGGGACACAGGCTTCTAGCTCAACCTGCTGCTCAAATAATAAAAATGAAAGCACAGACATTTGTCACCACTGAAGGCTGTTTCCTGGGCATTGTCACCTGCGTGGGCAGGGGGACCTATGCTCCCAACAGGAGTTGACGATGGTTGGCCCCTGCTTTCCTATCTCTATATTCAGGTTTTATTTCTGTTGAGGTATGGACACATTCCTCACTAGGACCTCACCTTGCTCTTGGGATCATGGTGTGACAAAGCCATGAAGTGCTGGTATCAAGACAGGAAATGTATAGAAACTAGTTCCCCCAAAGGGAGGGAGCCTCAGGACCTCTGGGGCTCTTCCACAGGCCCTGCTAGGTGGGCACAGGACTCTGCCCTGAGGCTTTTAAGGGGAAGAAGGGAGGAAAGGACAGTGAAAGGCTATCTGCGTGTCTCAGGGTTTCTAGGTCACCCCAAGCGAGCCAGGTGTGTGCACCTGATAGGAAGAGGCAGCGCCTGCAACGGAAGCCGTGTAGGATCTACCACCGAGGAGAAGCAGACAGAGCAGGCACCACTTGCTTTGGCCCAGCCCCGTCCTATGGCTGTGGCCAGGGGGTAAAGCTGTGTGCATAGCCACACCAAAGGCCCTGCCATGCCCGGGCAGCCAGCCACAGGTCTTCTCCCTAAAGGGAACTGATGGGTCCCACAGCCATCAGGAGAGAAGCTACTACACTACCGCTCCCCAGAGTGTGGAACACGTCCTGCAGGGGGCAAGAACATGTCTGTTTTTATGGTTTAGGTTTATAATTAAGGTTCTGCAAAAACAGCCGACAAACATTGAGAGCCCGGATGATGCACACTCTTGTACACGCCGTGTCCGTGTCGTTCGTTTAGAAACACACTTTAAGATCATTTCCACTAGTTTTGATGGGGAGAAATCATAAAGCAGGTTGAATAGTGCCCCCCAAGTCCTAACCCAAAGCTCCTCCAGAAGTGGCCTTACTAGGCAAAAGGTCACTTCTATGGTTGGTTGATTGACTTTGCAGAAGGAATCAGTTCAAGGTTCTCAAGATGAGACCAAGTGGGATTTAGTGTGCAGCCTAAATCCAATGACACTGAAAAAGTCAGAGGGAGGTCTGACCCATGGTGACACAGGGAGGAAGCCATGTGGAAATGAAGCCAAGATTGGAATGATGTGACCACAAAACAAGGAACGCCCAGAGCCAACTTGGAGAGGAAGGGAGTGTCCTCCTCAGAACCCCTGGAGGGTCTGGGAGGCTCCTGGACTCCAGACTGAAAGAGAATAAGGTTTAGTTGCTTCAAGCCACCAGGTGTATGGTGATTTCTTACAGCAACCTAAGAACCCCAGTAGAAATGCCCAGTAGCTGCTGCCCGTTGCACAGGGCCTCACACTCCCCCTTCCCTCCCCAGAGTCCTCCCTAGAATCCTCCCCTCTGGCCATGAGCCTGCGTTTGTCCCATCCCCATCTAGAAAGCCTCTGCCTTGTTCTCCCACACCCAGCTTTCCAGAAGAAGCCCCCTGTCCCCAAAGAGAACTTCCCCTGCGTGTCTCTCCCCCAACACGCCCACAAGTGGCCTGGTCCTCCACTCAATAGCAAAGACCCTTATTATCAAGCGTCACACTGGGCACTGCACTCAGCATAAGTTACATAGCTCCCCTGACCTCTCAGTGAGTCACAGGAGGCATTGGTCTCTGATTGTATGGCTGAGGCACTGGACAGGGGACAATGCCATACCGTCAGAGACCCCACATGGAAGCTGACTGGCCACAATGTCATTCCCAGTAAGATGGGAGCAAAGGAGAGTCAGTTGGTTCTCCTGGCTTCACCCACCATCCCATTCATCAGAGCAGGGATTATCTTCTTCCCTCCCCTTCAGGGGCACAGTGAAGAGCCCAAAAATGGAAACAGAGGCCGCAGGAGTTTCCTGGATGAAGCTGTCTTTAAGGTGCTGGGAAGGGAGCTAGTTGGTGGGGGACTTCCATCATTTGGGTCAACTGGCAGAGTTCCAGATGGTCCAATGAGATCCACACTGGGACCCACTGGAAACCTCCCTGACCTACAGAGCTGTGCCTGCCACCCTGCCAGTGCCTCAGCAGGTGACCTGTCACAGCTGTCACTATAGTTCCACACCCACCTAACAGAAGATTCAAGAACTGGACTTGATGGAAGAGAGGTGAAGGCAGGGTCCATGGAGACAAAAATCAAGGAGCTGGCCACGGGACCATGATACCCATGGGGCTCCCCTCACACATGGGGCCCCCATGCCCCAGAAGTCCCACCCAACTCCTCACCTTCCAGGGGCTCTGAGCTGTGACCTACCATTCAGAGTGCCAGGCTGGACCTGGATGCCCAGTGGTAGGTACAGGTGGAAAAGGCTCTGAGAGAGAGGGAAGTGGGCACGCATAGTGTCTAGAAAGCACAGAGGTGACACTGATGTCACCTGCCACAGTCACAGGAAGGCCCCGTGACAAAGCAAAGAGTTGCACTGTGTTCTTTGGCGCTTGGTGTGGGAGCCTGCAGTCTGGGGCTGGTGTGCAGAGCAGCATTTGGCCTTGAGGCATCTCCGTGGTTGGGGTAGGGGTCACCAGGCAGAGCCCAGTGTGAGCGCCATGGAATAAGGAGCAACACGATGCAGATGAGGGCGAGAAAGAGCAGCGCTGGGCACCTTGAGTGCACTTCCACCTCCCCTCACCCTATTCCCCATGGGAATAAGGACCTTCACATTCCTTAAAACATATCTTTTGCCTTTACAACTCTCCATCCAACTACTAGAGCAAACACCTGCCTTGATTTAAATTCTGGGTAACAAAACATTGGTCTTCGTCCTCCACCACCACAGAGGGTTTGGGGGGCTGACGAATGGAGGAAGGAAGGGGAGCAAGTGCCCTCTGCCTGCAGGGGCCATTGGAGCTGCCCAAAAGTGGAAGAGAAGGTGCTCCACACACGTCCCCAAGACCAAAAACCTCAGTCTTCAGACATGGTCCCGGGGCAGGCTTTGAACCAAAGAGGTAAACATCAGTCACAGAAGGATGGTAATGCAGTCACCGCTGGCCAGATGGGGCCTGCAGCCTCTCACAAATGGTCTTCATCTTCTCAGTTAACCCTCGGCAAGCAAGGCCCAGGCTGGGCTCATTGCTGCTGGGAAGAGGGGAAAGGGAGGGGACACAGGGGTCCAGAGAAGGTAAGTGACTTGCCCTGGTTCTCAGCCTTTGCAGCTTAGAAAAGCCCCTTCCAGGAAGCAGCCTCCAGAGCTCCCGTACTTTCCTTCTGGGCGTGGGGAGGGCAGCTCTCCCTGCCTCCCAGGCGATCATCTCAGCAGTGGCTCTCACAGAACCACTCAGATGTCTGGTTCCTGTTGTCCCAGGCTCTGGAGGGACTCTGCTCAGTAAGGACCTGACTCCAGGATGTGCATGGACTGCTCAGTGTGGGAGGCTCTGTCTCCTCACGGTCCCTCTCATTATCTCACAGACATCCACTTTGACACTGTCCCTGCTAGAGCTGGGCTAGCTACCATGCACCCTACATTCCAGCCATCTGTCCAATCTGGGTTCACTTCCAAGGGGAGCTTTACCTGAGTTCTTGAGGATCCCATGTGGCTCTGGCCCCTCCAGTCGGAGACGGGGACAACTTCTTGGCACCCATGGGGGCTTGCGCAGTCTGCTGGTTCTCGAGGGAGCACGGCTCTGCCAGAAATTCCCTTCGTACCTGCAGGACAGAGAAGCACATGTGCAGGAACAAGCCTGGAGAGCACGTGCCCCACAAGTCAGGGACAACCCTGGGAGAACTCAGCTGGACTCTCGCTGGTCAGCTTGGAGCAACCCTGCTACCCGCAGCCCTCATCCCCACCCAGGACACAGGAGGGACTAAGCCATATAGTGCTTCATGAAGCTCCCACATCGCTGAGTCAGACTTTGGGAAGGTCAGCTGCTATGAGGAAGCCCTGAACTGGTGGCCTCCCTTCTTGCTGAACAGACCCCCCCATGAAGATGTTCTGTAATCTGCATTGACCAGTGTCATGGCCACTAAATCCTGTGGCTGTTGAGCATTTTAACATGTAGTCAGTGTGTCTGAGAAATCAGGCTTTAAATTTTGTCATTTTAATTAATTTAAACAGACACAAGTGGCAGTGACTACCACAATGGACAGCACACGTGTAGAGGTCCATGAGGAGGAGCTCTTCTGGATTATGTGATCTTGTGGTCCCCCAAACAAAGTATTCACCTCCCAGAGGGAGAAGGTGTGAGAATCCAGGGCTTCTACTCACACTTACCCTCCTCTGAACCTCATCATTCCCACTGGAACAAGACTTCTGAGATGCACGCTATGTATCGTGATATAGAGGAAAATGTTTGCATAATTTGCAAATGAACAAATATGTACTTATTAGGATACAGGCTCACAATAATCTACTTAAAGCAATGTGCAACCCTATAACATACCATCTAGTCAAGCACCCCATCTTGCAGGCAAAGGAACTGAGAAGAGTATCTGCCATGTGCACTAAGCTCTTTTGAAAGATCTGTGTACTGCTTCGAGCTCCCTGGTCAAATACAAGAACCCACTTTGTCTCAGTTCACAAGAATTAGACTCCCATGGTTCTCAGAACCTGCTAGGGAGAAGGTGAGGAAACCTGCATGGCCACTTGCCTTTGTTTATCTGAGCTGCTGCCTGGATGTGGCCACAGTCTCCTGATCCCCAGGGCTGCCTGTAGAATGTTAAATAAGATATGCAGAATGTGTCTTGTGTGTTGGCTTTTCCTGGCAGCAACAATGAGAGAGTGGCTTTGTGTCCAGACTTGCACGGTTTCTCTGGGACAAGCTTGTCTTCCCTTCCTGGGGCAGGAACTGTTACTACCCAGGGCATTTAGCTCCTTCTTTGAAGCAGGCTTCCCTGCTGGTCAAGACCACAGGTTCCAGAAAGATCTCTCTGAGCCAGATTGGGAGGAGAGGTTAATCACAAAGCCTAATCCAACTGGGGTTTTGGCAGGGATGAGTAGAGAGTGATTTCAAAGTGGTGCAGAGACAAACGGAGAAAGGGAGGTGAGTCATGTGCAGAGAATTCAGTGCTGTAAGTCACCTTTGCCTGAGTCAGCAGGTGACTGCCACATTCCTGCGGGTATTAAAGAATGACACAGTTTGGTTTGAATCCATCCCATTTGTTGATTCTTTTTTTTTATTATTACATGACAATAGTGGAATGCATTACACTCCTTATTACACATATACAGCACAATTTTTCATAACTCTGTATATAAAGTATGTTCACGCCAAATTATACCATTATACATGTACTCTTTTTTTTGCATTACAATTCTTAATACACATATATACCATAATGTTTCATATCTCTGTTTGTATATAAGGCATGTTGACAACCAAATTCAAGTCTTCATATGTGTATTTTGTATAATGATGACCCCATTTGTTGATTCTTGATTTTACTTCCTGCACTTTAGGAGTCTTGTTAAGAAAGTCAGATCCTAGGCCAACATGGTGAAGATTTGGACCTATTTTTTCTTCTATTAAGTGCAGGATGTCTGTTCTGGTGCCTGAGTCTTTGATCCACTTTGAATTGAGTTTTATGCAAGGTGAGAGATAGAGGTTGAATTTCATTTTATTACATATGGATTTCCAATTTTTCCAACACTGTTTGTTGAATAGGCTATATTTTCTCCAGTGAATGTTTTTGGCACTTTTTCTTTCCTTTCTTTTCTTTTTAAATATTTTTTTAGTTGTAGATGAACACAATATCTTTATTTATTTATTTTTATGTGGTGATGAGGATCAATTCCAGTGCCTCATGCACGTGAGGCAAGAGCTCTACCCCTGAGCCATAACCCCAGCCCCTTAGCACCTTTTTCTAGAATGAAATGACTGTATTTACGTGGGTTTGTGTCTATGTCTTACACACTGTACCATTGGTCTACATGTCTGTCTTGGTGCCAATACCATGCTGTTTTTGTTACTGTGGCTGTGTAGTGTAATTTAAGCTCTGGTGTTGTGATGCCTCCTGCTTCACTTTTCTCACTAAGGATTGCTGTGGCTACTCTGGGTCTCTTGTTTTTCCAAATTAATTTCATGATTGCTTTTTCAATTTCTATAAGAAATGTTACTGGGATTTTAATAGGAATTTCATTAAATCTGTATTGTGCTTTTGCTACTATGGCCATTTTGACAATATTAATTCTACCTATCCAAGAACAAGGGAGATCTTTTCATCTTCTGAGGTCTTTATTGATTTCTTTCTTTAGTATTCTGTAGTTTTCATTGTAGAGGTCTTTCACCTCTTTTGTTAGATTGATTCCCAAGTATTTTATTTTATTTTTTGAGGTTATTGTGAATGGTAGAGTTTTCTAATTTTCCTAAATCATCACTGATGTATAGGAACGCGAAACTAAGAAGCTCCTTCTCAGCAAAGGAAATAATCAATAACGTGAAGAGAGAGGCTACAGAATGGGAGAAAAATCTTTACCACCTGCACCTCAGATAGAGCATGAATCTCCAGAATATGTAAAGAACTCAAAAAACTTAACACCCCCCAAAAAACAAATAATCCAGTCAATAAATGGGCAAAGGAACTGAAATGTTCACAGAAGAAGAAACACAATAGATCAACAAATATATGAAAAAAATGTTAAACCTCTCTAGCTATTAAAGAAATGCAAATTAAAACTGCTCTAAGATTTCATCTCACTCCAGTCATAATGGCAATTATCAAGAATACAAGCAACCACAAATGTAGGCGAGGATGTGGGGGAAAAGGTAAACTCAGATATTGCTGGTGGGACTGCAAATTGGTGCAACCACTATGGAAAGCAGTATGGAGATGCCTCAGAAAATAACTTGGAATGGAGCCACTATTTGACCCAATTATCTCACTCCTTGGTTTATACCCAAAGGACTTAAAATCAGCATACTGCAGTGACACAGCCACATCAATGTATATAGCAGCTCAACCCACAATAGCTAAACTATGGAACCAAACTAGGTGTCCTTCAATAGATGAATGGATAAAGAAAATGTGGTATGTATACACAATAGGATATTACTTGGCCTTAAAGAAGAATGAAATAATGGCATTTGCCTGTTAAGTGAAATAAGCCAATCTCAAAAACCCAAAGAACGAATGTTTTCTTGATAGGCGGATGCTAACTCACAATAAAGAGGGTGGGGTAGGGAAGAATATAGTTATTTTGGATTAGGTAGAGGGGAGTAAAGAGAGGGGAGGGGATATGGGGTAAGAAGGAGAGTAGAATGAATCAGACATTATTACCCATATACATATATGACTACATAACTGATGTGATTGTACATCATGTGCAACCAGAGGAATGAGAAGTTATGCTCCATTTATGTATGATGTGTCAAACTGCATTCTACCGTCATGAATAACTAATTAGAACAAATTTTTAAAAAGTAAATATGAAAAATCATTTGAAAAAAAATGGCACAGTTTGAGCCACAGGGACTCAGCTCAGTCAGAGTTAACTGGAGATTGCAGGGATAGTCCCACCTGAATCCGCATCAAATCAAGGTGGAGAGTTCCACCCTGAATTTACATCAAGTCAAGGTGGAATTTGCTTCCTTTTGCCCTTGGGGAGAGAAAAGTGAACCTTGGTGTTATTTTCTAAGCAGTATTTTGGTTCAACTCAGACAGGGTCTTTTTTTTCTCTTCTGGATTCTCTCAGAAGGCTCTCTGTGCAACCACTGGGGACCTCAGCCTGGCCAGGCAACTTCTGCACAGTGGCCTTCATCAACAATCAAGCAAGACTCCCAAGGCGTGGCTAATGCTGGTGGCCCATCAGACACCTTCCCCAGGCTGCACATCTGTCCCCCTGTTGTCCAGGGGACATATTTGCCCCTGCCTCAAAAGGATTGTCTTGGCCAGTGTGAGCCAGTGTTACCCCTAGGGGAGTTTGTATGGAAGACTCTAAGCCATTGATTGACCAACTGTTGCAGGACTTAATGGATCAGCTCTTTACCTCTGAGCAAGAAGCTGGCCTGGTGCAATTTGTGCCCAAGTTCCCATGGGATCAGGCCTTTGTTCCTCAAACTCACCCAGGTTTGCCTCCTCACACCTCCCAGGCCTCCTAAGAGCCCCCTGGCCTAGGTCCCAGGAACCCAGCCTCAGGTGTTGCAATGTGAACTCCCTACTTCTCAAAGAAGTGGTCCTGGGCAGCTTAAGAGGCATTGTTGGATGGGCAAGTGCCTTTTCTCTGGTGAGACTGCACCATGGAGTCCCTTCTGCTTCTCACATTATCTCACTGCTTTAAGATCAATGCAGGTTTGTGTTTATGTCTAATTTGCCACTTTGAGCTCTTTAGTAACCTAAGTCTTTTTTAATAAGCTGCCACTTAAGGTCCAAGATTTTAAATTCAACTTGTTGGCTCCTCTCGCCTCTGCCCACTGTGTCCCTTTAGGTCTCGGATGGAGCCTATGTGACAGGCCCTCCGGAGCCCAGTAGTTGCCTCTGTTCGCAGGCCTCATGGACACGGAGCAGGAACGAGGCTTCTTGCCCGGTCAGCCCAGCAGAGGCCTGAAGCCTAGTCAGCCAGGCTCGCCAGATCAGGGACATCAGTTTTGACTGGAGTTCAGTGGGAAATTCAAGAAAGGAGGTAAGTGAGGCTTCTATTGGGAACTTGGAACTGGCTGAAATCTATTTGCCATGCTGCTACCCTACTCTCTAGGGAGGGCAGATGGAAGGCGTGGTGGGACACAGGCCTGACTCACACGCATGTGCTCTGGGGAAAGCTGGTGTTCTCACCCTCTCGCTTCCTCTCTGGACTCCACGGGGTCAACGAAAGCCAAGGAGTGGAGTAGAGGGTGCACAACCCAGCCCCTGCACCCACACAGCAGCACCTGGGCTGTACAGCCAGCAGGACACAGGACACAGCCACAGGTGGAGAGGCCACGTGAACTGAGGCCATGTCTGCAGGGCTGGCCTCAGTTCACATCACCTCGGAGGCTGTGCTCTCGTTGTCAAGTGTGCAGGCTCATCGTCAAGGAAATGGTGCCATGATTAAGAACAGGCCCTGGGCTCAGACAGACAGACGTCTCTCTGGGAGGAAACCCACCACACAGACCTGTGCTTGGGGCCTGGCTTCTCCCCATCATGCTCCCTTTGGTGACAACTGGGTGTTCAGGGTTGCAGTGTGCCCTTCTCCCACACAACCTCCAGCCACCCCCGTGCTCATTTCCCTTCACCTGGGGCGCCACAGCCCATTGTTCCATTTGCTGGAAGCTTCCGGGAACAAATCTCTGAGTGTTTCATGCTTCGTACGGCACTGTACACAGTTACAAATTAATCAATAAAATCCAATTCCATGGTCCAGCGCTTGCTTGGGGCACGGCAAACGCATTTTGTGAGCACTCTGAATCTCTATGCCTCTAGTGAATGTCAGGGCAATTAGGAATCCAAGTATGAATTTTCCATTTCCACTCTGAAAATGTACCCTGCATTTTCTAATCCCCTTCCTTTAACTCATGTAGTTTCATTAATGAAAACAGCCATTTTCATTACAGTGTGGTATTTGGAGTTGGCAAAAGACAAAGAGATAAATGAAACAGAATGGAAGGCCTTGAAATAAACTCCAAGTATAAACGGGAAGCCAAAATGTGGCAAATACATGAGGGGAAGTAGCCTCAAGCAGTGTCTGCAAGCTTTTCAAGCAAATTCCAGATAAATATTTTAGAGTTAGCAGGCCACGTAGGATCTCTGTACAAATTCGTATTCATATATATATATATATATATATATATATATATATATA
>NW_026000026.1:14117666-14159002 GCF_001458135.2 Marmota marmota marmota | reverse complement strand
ATATGTGTATAAGAGACAGTATATATATATATATATATATATATAATTATAATATATAATTATATATATATTAGTCAAGTGTGTGTGTGTGTGTGTGTGTGTGTATGAATGCATATATACTCATATAAGAAAACAGAAGAGAATATATTTGTATATTTGTGATTTAGGGAGATTGAGAGTAAGGAGAGATTTCTTAAGTAAGACCCCAAACTAACAGTTACAAGGGAAAAGGCCAGTTCCTGTGAATACATCGAGGTGCAGGACTTCTTGCCAGGCGTGGTGATGTACATACACACTGACACGGGGAGACAAGGTCAGCCCCAGGAGTTGGAGGCCAACATGGGCAACAGAGTGAGATTCAGTTAAAAAAAAAAAAAGGAAACCAAACAACACAACTTCTTAATGACAAAAGAATCATAGGCAAGATTTTAAAAAGAATTCCATTTCCAACAGTAGAGTGAGCTAAGTACTCAGATTGAATATCACCCCCACGTTCACCCTTCTATTGAAAACAAATGAAAATGCAGATTAAATTGTAAAAATTTTGTAAACATCTAAATGCATTGATTTTTAAAAAAAATATTTTTATAGAAGGTAAAGGGAAAACTGAGACCTGGATGGGCAAGCTCGCCTTATCTTGGAGGGCATTTGTCTATCATCAGCCCAGAATGTGCCCAGGTGAGAGTAGAGTAGAAGACAACCTCAGTTCCTGCTTAGAGCTGAGCCCTCTGAAGGTCCTGCCAACCCATGGGTAAACTAGGGCTAAATACTGCCACCCCACTGCCTGCCCAACAGACCTCAAAAACACTCCCAACTCAGACCTTCAACTGAGTGCAGGAGAGAAGACTCTCTTGTTGATTTCAGAAGGATAAAACAGCCGCACGTGGGCTTGCAACTGAATTCACAAGGCACAGAAGACTGGAAAAAAATCTAAAGCCAGGAATTTCATTTAAAGTGGCGTCTGGTAGGGCCCCCAGGCACCTAGCAGAAGCAAAACAAATATTTACCGCAGAAATCTATCTTCAACCCAGTGTCAAAGTTCCAAAAACATCAGCTCACAGTTCAAAAACCCTCAAACAGACAAAGAACCAAGTTACCTTAAGAGGAAGCTGATACATAAAGCCGAGCCCCACGTGCGGAGATGCCACATGTAGGCATTAACAAACGCACAATAGTAAGTGTGTTTAAAAAAAGAAATTGAAAATAAGAGTAAAGACTAAGAGATCAGAATTGACAAGCAGATTTGAAAATAATGGAAATTTCTGGAAATAAAGCATACTATCCACTAACAACTGAATTTAAAACTCAGTAGAACAATAGAAGCAGGGGTGTCAATTAAGAGGCTGTTGCAATAGAGGCTGGGGTGACTTGGGCTTAAGATGCATGATGGCAGTCTGCTCACCACCCCAAATAAAATACTGCATAAACTGGTGGCCAGTGGCTTTGGAGCAGTCCCTGAAAGGAGAGGAGCAGGTGAGGTATGCCTCGGAGGCCCCACTCATTGATGGGGAAGCTATCTAGGTCCAGCAGCATTTGTTGGAAAGAGCAGGTGTGTCCCCACCACTCCTCTTTAAACCTTTATGAAAATTCAATTGACCAAATACTTGTGGTTCCTTTCCCTACTCTCTATTCTATCCCATTGATCTTGGTCTATTCTGATGCAAATACCACACTGTCCTGACTACTTTAGCATCATAATAAGTCTTAAAATCAGGTGGCCTAGTCCAGGCAGCATGGTATTCACATTAAAATGGACAAATAGATCAACAAATGGTGCTGAAACAATCCATCTGACATCTTAAGAATTATATAAAATAGATGAAAATGGATCATAGGCCTAAATATAAAGCCTAAAAGTACAAAGCATTAGAAGGAAACAGGAGAAGTGACCGTGGTTAGACACACATTTTTAGTTAGGGCACTGAAAGCAAATCAACAAAAAATAATTTTATCCAAATTCAAGATGCATGCAACTTCTTTAACACTGTTAAAGGAGAGGAAAAGACAAGCCACGCACAGGAAGAAAACAGTTTCAAATCACATGACTGGGAAAGGACTTAGAATATATAAAGAATTCTCAAAACCAACAGTAAAAAAATAAACAACTCATTTTTTAAATGGGAAAAAGATTTGAACAAAGACTTTACCAAAGAAGATAGACAAATGGTAAATCAGCACACGAAAAGGTGCGCAATATCGTCAGCAAATTCTAAGTATAAGGAGCTACTGCTACACACCTATTTAAATGACTGAAACTGTAAAGAATGGCCATGCTAAGCATCACCAGGGATGTGAAGAAGCTGGCACTCTCCTTCACACACTGCCAGTGCAAATATGGAAAGTACGCAGCCTCTTTGGAAATCAATTTGGCAGCTTCTTCTGCTTCTTTATTTTATTTATTTATTTATTGCAGAGCAGGGGATGGAACCTAGGGCCTCACATGTGCCAGGAAAAGGGAACGGTGCCCCTGCCATGTGGCCCAGCCAGTCCAGGGTCAGGAGCTTCCTCCAGAGAGGTTAGAGCAGGTGTGCTTATACAATCTGAATATGGGCATGCAGAGTTTCCTTTGTATCAGTCCCAAACTGAAACAAACCAATGTCTGCCAACAAGTGAATGAACAAACTGTGGCATGTCCTCCCAGTGGCACACTGTTTGATAAAACAAAGGAATGACATACTCAACAACATGACAAGTCTCACAATAATCATGCCGACTGAAAACCATGAGGCCAAAACAGAAGAACAGTATACAGTGTATACATATGTATGTATGTATTCCCATTTCTATAAAGTCTAGAAAAACAAACTAATCTATAATGACAAAAAGTATATCAGTTGTTACTGAGGATGGGAGGCAGCCGGTGGGCAAGAGGGAAGAATTACAAAGGGGAAGAGGAGACTTTGGGAGGGAATGGGTATGTCCATTATCTTGATAGTATTTTTAGTTTCTCAGGTGTATACATGTGTTGAAACTTGGTAAGCTGTATGCTTTAAATAGGTGCAATTTATTAAAACTCAATTATATTTCTTTTTTCTCAATTATATTTCAATAAAACTTTACAAAAAGTAATTCAGTAGATTAAGAACACTAGCAAAATTTCAAAGATACTTCTGAACAAAGTATCCAGATTATAGCAGAAAGAAATAAAGTTGATAAAAGTAAAAGAGAGATAGATGAAAGATAAAGTCTAAGGTACATTATTTCAATGCTTCAGAAACAGAGGAAAGAGAATGGGGGTGGGGGGGTGACAGTGTTTGAAGACTGACAGCTGAGACTTTTCTAGTGAGATATGAATTCACAAACCGTAAAAGCTCCCTGGATTCCTAATGGAATACATAAAAAGCCATGTACACCTATACACATCAAAGTAAAACTGTGGAACACCAAAGATTAAAAGAAGATCTTAAAAGTGGCCAGAGAGAAAAGACTTTGAAAAGCAGAGACGTGGCTGAGTAATAGCTGACTCCTCCAATACCAAATGGAAACCAGGGGCCACACCATGACGGCTTTGATGTGCCCAGATGAAGCTCAGTCACCCCGGAACTGTGAGCAGCAGAAATATTTTTCAACAACGATGATGAAATAAATGTATTTTCAAGCTAATAAAAACAGAGAGTGCTTTCTCACCTCAAGAAACCCTAAGTGATATGCTTTAGGCAGAAGGAAACATTCCCAGAAGGAAGGTCTCAAGTTCAGAACAGAATGAGAGGGTGAGATGCGGAGTACAGACAAGCGCATCACAGTGGACACACAGGAAACCTACCTAGTGTCTCCAACAGGCAAAGAGCCCGTACAAATCTGAGGCATATGTAGGGTCCTGTGAAGCATGCCTGTCATCAAAACCTGACAACAATGAGCTCCAATGAGCAGTGATGGACCTCACCCTAGGGGTGAAAATCCCCAGCGAAGACAAGTGGAGGGTGGCCTGTACAAATCTGAGGCATATGTAGGGTCCTGTGACGCATGCCTGTCATCAAAACCTGACAACAATGAGCTCCAATGAGCAGTGACGGACCTCACCCTAGGGGTGAAAATCCCCAGCGAAGACAAGTGGAGGGTGGCCTGTGTGTCCTCACACCATAGGATCTTCAAAAGCATAATGCTGAGCTAGAAATTCAGGCTGATGGATCCTAACTGCTGCAGGTTTATGATGTGCTTCAAACGCACAAAGCAATGCTCTAGGTGGTGATGAATACATCACTTTCTAGATGACATATGAAATCATGGATTGACACGATTTGAGTGAAGTACATGAAACTACCTCATTATTTTTTTGATTTTATTTTCCTTTTCTACATATTATATGTAATGCATATGGTAATGATTTATTTATTTATATTCAATTTTTTATTTACTTATTATATTATATATAATACCTGTGGTAATGTTTCATTTATTTTATTTTAAGGCTTGGAGGAAAATGTGAAATGATGTTAATGTTTGTTAATTTTGTTTTTGTCATTTGCCAGAAGTTTGGTATTTTTTCTTTCTAAATTTCCCCATATTTTTTATTTTTCAAAAAAAAAAAAGGAAAAGAGAACAGATACTCTGATGCATGAATTTTATCATTCATGAGCTCTGGCCCACTGGGAAATCTCTGCTACAGGATTTCATTTTCCATAGAAATTAAGACAACTGAAGCAGAAACGGCAGACACATAGATACGCAGACCCAAGACACAAGTTCTTTCACTCTCTGAGGAGAGAACGCAAGTGGCAGACCATGACTGATCGGCGATAGGCGCATCCATAGGTGATGGAGAGGTGATTGATGGACATAGGCAGATACTCAGATGATAGACAGGTGATAGCTGGATTCACAGGTGACAGATGATTGATAGATGATAGGCAGAATCCTAGATGATAGATAATTGATAGATATTGGATAAATAGATGATACGTAGGTGAGATACAGACAGATAATTGATAGATGATAGATCTAGGGAGATGGGTAGGTAGATACCTGTAGACATGGGGGTGGTAGATGGATAGATAGAGTGACAGACAGAATAATGCCCCCACAAAGGTGTCCATGTCCTAGTCCCCAGACCTATGAATACATGACCTTATATGGCAACAGGGAATTTACAGGTGTGTTTAAAGGACACTGACCTCACACTGGTGATTATCCCGGATTTTCCAGTTGAGCCTAATCTAGGTAATCACATGAGGGCTTATCAATGAAAAAAGAGGCAGAGGATTGTGTCTGCGGGGAGGATGAAGCACAAGAAGGAAGACCTGAGCTACCAGCGGAGAGGCTGAATCCTGTACCCAACCCAAGCCAACAGACACAATTCTCCCCCAGAGGTTCCAGAAGGGTGCAGCCTGTGACACCCCAACTTGGATCCGGCAATCTCCATGCTGGAATATTGGCCCTCAGAACTCTAAAGTAATTACTGAATGTTTGTCATTAAAACAACACCCTATGTCTGGCGATGTGTTATATCAGCAATAGAAAACTAACCCAGACAAGCAAGCAGGTGTACAAAGAGGCCCCATACTTCATCAGGAAAATATTCCTGTGTGGTTATCCACAAAGTCAATGCATATGAAACAACTCCTGTGTCACTCTTGACTTCTTTATAAATCAGCCATAAACTACCATGTTAAAAGTGGGTTTGGGTTGGCTTCAACATGCAGAGCCCTTCTGAGGAGCAGAACTGAGCTACTCCTTGTGTGGCCTTGAGCATGAGTGTGACACACTGGCAGATGAGGGGCCCTTTCAGCATCATCCCAACGCTACCACCCAGAACTGGGCCCCAGCTCCAGGCCCTCTGAAGGACAGCCATTTCTCTGAGAGGCTCTGACATCCAGGCAATTCCATCACCAGAAACCTGATGACCCTTGAGGCTTCTGGGAGTCCAACAATGGCAGCTCCCTGGTCACATCTGCACAGGCCAAGTGAGACAGAACCAGCACCTTGGGAGAGGTGTGTAAAGAACCATTTCCCCTCACCCAGGGCCATCTCCCGGACCCTGTCCAGACATTAACATCATAAGTCTCAGCATTGCTTCTGAGTGGCAAGGATAGAGACACTTGGGCATGATCCTCTCTCCGCTAGCTATGTGAGCTTGAGGAGGCCACTGTGGCAGACACTTCATCTTGTATGATCTCCTCTCCTTGCTCTCCTCAAGGGTGGGAGAAGCTGTGACTCGATGCCTATAAAAGATGGCAAAGGTGAAGGTACCTGGCTGATGTAATGAAAGTCCCTTATCAATTTGCTGTAATTAAAGTCCCTGGGAGGGCTTTGCCTACTCTGGGGAGCCCTTCGGCAATGGGTTTAGAGATCAGAGACCTGAGGCTGCAAAGACCTTCTGTCTCTGCTGCTGACCTTTAAGAAGCAAGCTGCTGTGAACCCCATGCCTCAGAACTGCAACCTCTGCCCACAATTTGAGGGAGTTTGGGATTACAACCTTCCCAGTCGGGCCTGCAAATGAGAGCATGGCCCAGTCCACATTTCGATGCGGGCCTTGTAGGACTGCAGCAGAGGAATCAACTGAACCATGCCCAGGCCTCTGAGATAATAAATGGGTGCCATTTTAAGCCACAAAGTGGTGACTTGTAACTTGTCATAGAAACCAGCGTATCCTCTGAACCACACAGCTCTTTATCTGTAGGATGAACAATGGAAATCTCTCTGCCAGAGAAACTTTTTAAGAACCACAAACAAGAAAAAACTTCTTACAATCTGCTCCAAATGTCCAAAGTTGTTGGAAGGAAGACCACAGAATTGGTGCTTTCTTCATCTGCTTCAAGGTGGATGACCTGCCAGGTGCTGCCAGGTAGCACAGCGCTCCCTGTGAGATCAGGCCAGCAGCCCAGGCCACCTCATGCCTGTCTGAGGGTTCTGGCCTCACTGGGAGCCAGTGTGGCAGCCTCTGCCTGAGACAGTCATCCCTACCCACTCCTTCTGCCCCGAGGTCTCCCTTTCTTGCTGGTGTTAGAGCTGCAAAACAATAGTCTTGAGGGGTGTGGACACATGCCCCAGATTTGGGCTCACAGCAGGACCCTTGACAAGCCTGTCCTTCTCTCTGGGCCTCACTTCCCCACCTGCACAATGAAGGCATCATCAATCTACATTGGTTCCACCTTTTAACCGAAAAATAAACAGCAGTGAACCGAGTCGTTACCACATAACAGGCCTGAGTGAAGGGTCCCTGCTCCAACCTGGAGGCATCTTCACTAGGAGCCTCTTCAATCCAACTCCCATGCCAGTGCTTTGGCCTGAGGGCTAGCTTGCCCTAACTAGCTGTGTGGCCTCAATGCATGTCCCTCCACTTTCTGGGTCTCCGTTCTCAGAGGTGAACATGGCAGCTGTGTGTTTAGTTCCCTGTGTTGCATGACATGCTACCACAAATCCAGCCACACACAGCATCACCCATGACCTCTCAGCTCCTGAAGTTCAGGTGTCTGCGCCCAGCTTACTTGCATTCTCTGCTCAGGATACAACAAGGCTAAAATCAGAGGTTAGCCAGGCCACATGGCTTCCCAGAGCTCAAGGTCACCTTGTATGCTCCCTGACTATTAGAACAACCTGCTCAGCTGCAGCTGTGAGAACGAAGTCCTCATCTTCTTGCTGACCATCAGAGGGGGGCTGCCCCGGCTTTCTGAGGCCACCTGCCATTTCCACCAACAGGCTACTTTGCCCCTTCAAAGCAACAGGAGAACAACAACTGCACTTCCAGGTTTTCGGATCTCTTCTACTTCTGATCTTCACACCCTCTCTGGTTAGTTTAGATCTACCCATACCCAAGAAGAGGGTGATTCAGTGTGTGCCCACTAGGCGGTGGTAATCTTAGGGACCATCTTAGAATTCTGCCTCCTGCACGCCCCAACGAGGCTGTTTTCAGAATTAAATGGGTTAATTATTATATGTGAAGAATATAAAACATTGGCCTGCACATGGGGCCATCTGCTTAAGACTGGAATTCATGTCTCTGTAGCCAGCTCACTTTGGGACCCACAGTTCTCCTCTTACCCCAGCCTGCTTTATTTCATGGTTGTTTCCATTTACCTCCATCCCTCACTCCCTTCCTGGACCAGGAGCACCTTGAGAGAAGGAACCATATCCTACTTTGTACACTCCAAGATGGTCCCCAACTCCTTCTGGTTGTCACTTCCCTCCTATGAGGAATAGGGTTGGCCTGGGTTACAAATAGGATATTGCAGAAACAGCAGAAATGTGACTTCCAAGGCCCTGTGGCTTCGCTATGCCCTCTCTGATCTTTGCTCTAAGCAGCTGGTCATCATGCTGGAAGGATGCCCCAGCTATCCATGGAGAGAATACACGTGGGGTGGGAGACTGAGGCCTCCTGCCGGTAACCAGCACCATGGGGGAGCCAGTCGAAAATGAGTCCTCCAGCCCCCATCAAGATTTCAGAAGCCTGCAGACCTAATGGGAACCTTGACTGCATCCTCCATGAGGGAACCCACACCAGAAACACCAGCTAAGCCACTCCTAAATCCTCAGCCTACAGAAATTTTGAGAAATCACAAGGCTTTCTTGTTCAAAGCCACTGAGTCTTACAGTAATTTGTTACATAGCAATAGAGAACTCGGGTAGCTCTCAATCCATATTCACCAAGTTCAATGAATACTGAACACACAATAATATCTAACAGTCTCTAGTGCCGGTCACTGCTCTGAGTGCCGGGGACACAAAGGCTCACGCTCTGTTGGGAACTGGCTAGTGGGTATCCAAACAGGCCAATGAAGACAGTGGGATGCTGGAAGGAAATCCAGCCAGACAATGGTAGGAGAGCAGAAGGGAGCCGCCCAGGCACAGCTATGCTGCTGAGACAGGGCGGGGCAGCAGGCAAGGAGCCAGAGGTGGGCAGGCTAGTAGAAGTAGGGGAACCAGCAAGCACGATGGCCCCCAAACTGGAATTAAATGAAAGGACAGTCACGAGCCAATAAAGGAATAGAGGTGAGTGACTCAAGATTAACCAATAATGTTTGGTAGATACAAAAATCTCCATCCTCATTCCACATACTCGGGGGCTGCCAGATGGAGCTCTAGGTCCTCACTCAAACCTCCTTGTGCCACTGTACCCTGTCCCTTCGTGTTTCCTCCACAGGCTCTTGCTGAGGACCTCCCTCTCCCACAAAGCCAACTGTTAGAGCAAGATCTGCAAACCCAAATGCCTATGAGGGCCAGGTAGACAATGTAACTGAGATGACAGTGGGGAGAGGTGGGGATTGCGGCAAGCTGGAAAGCACATCTCTCTCCCATCAAGGGTGGCCAGTGCTCAGCCCCAGCCAGCTGTCACCATGCAAGAGGCAGCTCTGGTGTCTTCAGAGCTTCTAACAGTCAAAAGGAGCGAGAAATCCAGATTTTTGGTGAAACTAGATTTTTACTATGTGGCTAAAAAGTGTCAGAACTGGCCTAATGAGGTTCTTACACAGCATTTGGCCCCACAGCTGCTTCTGGCTCTGCCAGGCATCCTGGAGAGACATCTCCAGGCCTCTGGGGGCACCAGTGTGGGGCTTCCCAGCCTTCTTTTGGAAGTCCCCCTGGAGCATCCACATGTGGGCAGCTGGCAGGGGCACACTGACTGTGGAATCGATGGGTTGAAGTCTTGGGAAGGTACAACCATCCAGGAGACCCCTCCCCCGCTTCCTCTCCTCACATCTTCTGCATTCCTGCTGCTGCCTGAGACTTTGGGCTTGTCAGTGTCACTCAGATGTTAGTGAGAAGCCAAGGAGAGTAACAACCAGGTGCCAGCATCCCAGAGATCCCGGAACCCACAGGCAGCTACTCCAGTCCATCAGCATGCACATCCCCTTCCTCTGAGGACAGCATCCAAATCTTCCCTTGGGGGACTGCCCCTCCTCAGTCCACCCATTTAGGTCAGGGCTCATGGTTAGGCCTGGAAGCCTGTGTCACAAGGCAATGGGCCTTCTGTTGTTTGGGCCACTCTGATTTGGGCTTCTATCACAAGAGCCTGAATGACCCATGGAATAAAGGATGTGTCCAAAAAATGATGGACATTGGGAAGGACAGGACGTGAATTGGCACAGCATGGAGATTCCATCCTCTTAGCAGGCTCCAGGGACGGTGTCACCTTCATCACCCTTTAGCAATAGAGAATCTGAGGCCCTCCCCAGAGCTGTTGGGTTCTACTTAGCACTGCAAGAAAATTCCAGAAAACAGGCAACTGGCAAGCTCAAATCAGACCTCTCTGAGTCGTGGTTTCCTCTTGAGAAAGTGAGACTAATGATGAGCCTGTCTCCTAGAGTTCGGGGTGTGGCGAGGAGGACTAGGGAGAAGGCATGAGTGCACAGAGCCACTGTGCCTGGATCAGCTCCAGCTCGTGGTCCTGCAGATGACTGGAAGGAGTTGAGCACTCCAGCCCCTGAGGGTTCCAGCAGAAATGGGGGAGAGTTAGGAGCTGGAGTCACCGCTGAGGAGCACATAGACTGGGGGTTGGGTTTGGTTAGATCAGAGAAGGCCCAGAGCATTCAAGGGAGGGACCTGTCATACAGATATTAGGGTCCTGGTTCAGAGGGTGGCTTCGAGAATAAGTAAGGGCAGAGGTCGACCTGGTCACATGGAATGGGAGAAAAGGAGATCATGGGGCAATGAGCCCAGGAAGGCTCAGGGGGTGGACATAGTAGGGGATTAGGGTTGGCAGAGAGCTTTCTTTTTACCTTGTATGGAATGGGAAGGATTTTGAGCAAAGGAGCAAGATGACCAAATAATGAGATGAGGGAAGAGTGGTCTTAGAACCTGCCATCCTCGGGCTTGCATTGGTGGGTGTGTGCATGGATATGCCTCAAAGAGAAGGCTGGGGGCATACTCCCAAACATGAGCAGCAATTAGCTCCCAGGGCAGAAAACTAGGTTGTTTTATTGTCTTCCCTTTGCTTATCTTTATTTTCTAATTTTTCTGCAAAGGCCATACATTGTTTGCATAATTTTTTAGAAAGCAATAAAAGCTATAAATAATTAACATGCTTTCTCTTCAGGACTTAAATTGGATGGAAGTGTATCCAACCCAGTTATCTCAGATATTTGCTATATTCCTGGTCTTAGAAAGTCACCACTGAAAACCATACAGATGGCAAAGTATATGGGCTGCTGGGAGGACAACTCAGTCCTTCAACTGTGCAGCTCCATGCCCTGTGAAGCTGGAGCTCTTTCTCGGAGCACAGAGATGCTCTCTGAGTCCCATGTCAAGTTCTCCTTGAGCTTAACTGTGTTGTACTTCGGGCATGTGCGGAAAGCATGGAGGAGGCCACAGTCCTACCTTTTGGGGTTGATCTTCAGCCTTTTCTGCTTGCTGTTCCCACGAGATGTCTTCACCCTCCTGCGAAACAGTCCTTTCTTCCTTTCTGGATCAGATGGCTGGTCCTGGGACCTCATCCCTGGGACTATTGGGTTGGAGAGCTGAAAATACCAGGCATGTTGGCATGACATTACTCAAAGCCCTCGTGATGGGCAGCCCTCAGGGGTTCTCTCTGCAGATGGACGTCTGTCCATGGACATGAAACACAGAAATGCTACATGGACAAATGGCCTAACTTATATGGGGACTCAACAAGGTGATGGCAGGGTGTGCCTGAACACATCTTCCAGAACCCACCGGGGCTGACTCCACAGAGGAAAGTCCAGCTTCACATGGAGCCTGGGGCCACCAGGGCCCATTTCCCTCCTGAGTCCCTCTCCTCAGGACCCTCACACCGATGGGAAGGAGAAGAGCCAGACTGGACCTTGGATCTCCTCGGTTCCAACATGTTTCTCCTTGACCTGCACCCTCAGGGTGACAAAGATGCCACCCCCCACCCCAGGCTCCACCCAGAAGGCAGGAGAGCTGGCTGCAAGCCTGCAGTCTCCAGTATAGTGATTCTTCACTTTGAAATTTATCTTTTTATGACTTTCTTTTGTTTTGCTTGCACTGGGGGCTTTATTCTTTCCTGCCCTGTATGTGGCAGCCCCACCTCCCTTGGGAGCAGGCCAAGATATTATCATGGACAGCGCTGCTGCAGGAGGGACAGGGGCTGCTTCACCCTCACCCTTCTCTTTAGAGACCCTGTCTATGGAGCATGCCGTCAGCCCCCAGCCCAGGGCGAAACTGGGAGTTACCTGAGGTGTCTGCACCAGCTCTCCTCCTCCAGGGCTCCTCCTGGTCCTTCCTCGGTTGCTCACGGGCAGGGCGTCAGGACCTGCATCTTGGAGCCTGCCCCCAGGGAAGTGGAGAGCCTCGTACACTGAAGCGGCCTTCTCCTTCTGCTCCATGGGCAGAGGCAGGCTGCGGCTCAAGCAGCACCATGTGAGCCGGGGCTCAGCTCTCAGAGAGGGGAAGGGGCTCTGGGCCCCACAGCTCCTGGGCGTCCCTAAGTGAAGTGACAGGGCCCGTTCTGGCTGGCTCAGAGACATACCCTGGGGCCTGGTGAGAGCCCTGAGGAAGGAACCAGGCTGCAGGGAGCAGCAGGGGGTGCGTAGTGCCGGTGGCTCTGAAGACAGGCTTTCTGGGGCATGCTCATGAGGGCCCCCCAGGTCCCCACTGGGAGTCCACAGATTCAGGACACCCTCAGATGTCCTGGACCTTGCCAATGTACTGCCCATGCAAAGACGATGAATGGCGTGCACCTCACTTCCTGCATCCTGGGCCACGTGGGCATCATACGAGGGGGTGTCTGGGAAGGAGGTCATTTCCCAGTGGGGCCCTGTGGTTGAGCCAGGAGATTCCCTGGCTGCTGGCACTCTGCTGTCTGTCCCTTCTCTCTTCTCCCTTCCCATCTGAGACTCTTGTCCTCCATCTCTTGGCCTGGACCAGCTGGGGTGCTCCAGAATGCCATCTGCCCCACCTGAGGTTGGGCCTGAGCCTGTGCTGAGGGACCAGGGTGTCCCCAGTCCTGGTCCAACAAGGGATGCTTGTTCCTCAGGTGGCCCAATTGTGCAGAGAGAGTCTTGACCCTGCTGTGGCCTCTGGGTGGCAAGCAGTGCCGAGGGGATCTCTCCCTGAGGTACCTTAAGAAGGTACTTGGGGGGAAAGGCGCCCTCTGCCAGAGCAGCAAGGACACCAGGAGCCTGAGGTGGAGTACCCAGATGGGAGTGGTGGCCCCGGTCCTTAGCAGCAGCAAGCGATGTGGGCTCCTTGTCTCCTGGCCCTGCCCAGCTTGGGGAAGCAACAGGAGCAGTTGAGGAGGCATCAGAAGAGTCCAGGGCTTCAGCCACCAGATGGGCACTCCCATGTGTCCCCCCTGGCATCTCCCCATGGTCACCATCCTGCTTCTGACATGGCACGGAGGAAGCCTGCACAGGACCACCAGGGGTCTCTGCTCCCAGGAGTCCTGGCTGCTCCAGGGGCCCCTGCTCATCCACCTTCAGCTTCTTTCTTTCTGAGGGATGCTTGTCCTCTGCAGGCCAGGGCTCCCCAGAGTTACCACTGGGCCGTCTCAGGACAAGTTGGGTGCAAGGACCAGTCTCCTGCATGCCTCCCGCACCCGGAATGCCCCCTTCCACTTTGGAAGCTGGCAAAGCCAGCCTGGGCACTCCTAGGTCACCTCCTTGGAGTGGCCCAGGTGCTGGAGGCAGCTGCCATCCTGTTTCTAGCCCCTCATTTGGAGGAAGCAGAGGGCTCCTGTTGCCTGAATGGGGTGATCCTCTGCTACTGAGGGTTGGGGAAGACGCTGCCCTGGGCTGGTCACTGCCTCCTACTCTGGCTTCTGCCTTTCTCTGCTTAGGAGGCTCAGTCTCCAAGGATCCCTCAGGGGCTGGCAGACTTCCCCAAGACTCTGGCTTGGCCTCTGCAGAAATACCCTCAAGGATGGGAGTCCTGCTGTCTTGGGATGGAACTGTGCTCTCACCCCCCACTGCCTCCTCCTGGGCAGGAAGGGCCGGGTCTGTCCCACAGCCCACTCTCACCTCCCTGGCTTTCTGGCCTCCCTGGTGGCTGCTTTTCACTTTCTGGTAGAGCTTCCTGAACGTCTCGTGCCCATACATCTGCCACTTCTCCTGGGAGAACATCTTCAGCTTCCGCTGGCCACCCTTCTTACTGGTCGCTCTGCCCTTCCAGCTTGCCCCTGCGGCTGTGACAGTTCTCTTTCCACCAGGGTCCTCCGTGAGGGCCGGGGTGTCTCCAGCAAGGGCACATGGCACGTCTTCCACGGCAGCCTGTCTGACCAGGGCCCGGGGGTGGCCACTGGGGACATCTGCCAAGGTCAGCCCAGAGCGGCAGCCCAGCCGGGCTGGGGTGGGCCTGGGGCTCAGGGGCTTCTGTGTCCTGGGGCAGGCATCCTTCAGGGCCCGCGGCTCGGGCCATGTCCTGGAGCCCTCAACAAAAGGCAGTGAATTGCTCCTCGTGATGGGGACATATTCCACAGTGGTGGACAGCTGAGTGGGGACAGAGTGGAAGAAGAGGGGCCGTAACTTGTCCAGAGGGGTGAAGGTAGAGTGGGCGGGGCTGAGGGCCGCCCTCCTGCGGCCAGGCTCCAGGGCCCGGATATCAAAGTGGAAGGAGTCCTTGTAGGTGTAGGGCATGGGCAGGTCAATGCTGCCCTGCTTGGACAGGACGGTCTTGCGGGGCCGCACGTGGTCCAGCTGGGGGTCGTCCACCACAGCCTGGTTGTGCGAGATGAGCTGGGCGATGCGCTCCTCCAGCCGCTTCTTCTCCAGCTCCAGGCTGCTCCCTGGCACTCCCGGCTCAGCCCTGGTGCCCCCAGACCCCGTGCCCAGGCCTCCCTCCCCCTCGGACTCGGCGCTGTGCTCCGACAGGCTGTGCAAGGGGCTGGAGGGGACAGGCGGCTGCTCGGCACTGTCCGAGCGGGACAGGTAGCCTGAATCGGTACTCTCGCATTTCCTCAGTCGGCCCTCTGGGACCTTGGCTTCCCCGGGCTTCTCGGAGGAAGCCTCCTGCTGCCGTTGCAGGGAGCACGACTTCAGTTCTGGCAGCTTCCGCGGGGGCTGCATGCTGGCCAGCAAGATCCCAGGTGACGCCATCTGGGTGGAGTCCAGAGAGGTCTCTCTGTGGGCAAGTGTGGACCCTGGACAGGAAGCAGCTTCCGCCTTCACACCTTGGTTCTTGGCAACAAGGGACAGAGGGGCATCTGGGGAGAGGGGTGTCTCTGGTGCTCCTTCACCCATCCTCTGGTTCCGACTCTCCCCGCTGCCATCTGCTGTGGAGAGATCTCCAACCCTGTCCCCCTCCTCTGGGAGGCTGCTCCCACCCCCATCAGACTCCAGGGATAGCCGGGAGTTGTTGAGATGAGTCTGTGTCCGCCTGTGCTTATAGAGGTTACTCTGGGTCTTGAAGGCGATATGGCAGGTGGCACACGGGAAGGGCCTCTCACCCGTGTGGGACCTGATGTGCTTCTCCAAAACACTGGGCTTCAGGCAGTCCCGGCCACAGTGTGGGCAGAGGTACCTGCCGGCATTCCGTGACTTTCCTGGGCTGCCCAGTGTGGGCCCCAGGCCTGGGGACAGGACAGGCAGGGCACCCACAATGTTCACTGTCAGTGTTGGGGCAGCTGGCTTGCCTGCCTGGGTGGGGCCAGGCCCTTCAGTCTGGAGCAGGGGACTGAGGATGAAGGGCACACTGCTCCCATCCAGGCTGCCTGTCACTAGAGGGGCTCGTGGCTGGAGGCCTCCAGGAGGCACCGTGTGGTACAGTGGAATGGGGAGGGCCTTCAGGAGCACGGTGGAGGGCAGGCCCTGCTCTGGTGGCAAGATGACAGGACTCAGAGTCAGGTGAGGTGAGGCCTGCCCAGCTGGGGGCCCTGGGGGCCCAGGTGCAGGAGCTGGCTGGTCCCTGGCAGCTGGGGCAGAACAGTTGGACTCTGGAGCCTCCATTCCACATCTCTGAGTGGGCCAGGATGTTGGGCAACCTGTGGGTGACAACCACACTTTACCATGGGAACCTCTCTTCTCTCCATCAGTAAGCCCTCCCTAACCCCACGGGCATTTCCTACCCCTTTGAACCCTGACCACAGTCCCCAAGTACTCTTGTCCCCTGGTAGGAAAGAGCAGTCCCATCATGCCACCAACACATGGCACAGGGGTCATCAACCTGGTCTCTCTGAAGCCTGGGTCTTATTTAACATTTCCCAAGGGACCCCCAATTTTTGCCCTTTTTAGGCCCATGGTGGCTGGTCACCATCACCCCCTGGCACTGGCACAGTGTCCACTCAGAGGAGACACTCGGAAAATGAGCCAGTTTCATGAGAGAGAAGTCAAGGTCCTCGACATCCACAGTCATTAAGTTGAGTGACTTACCCAGGGCTCAATTTCCAGATCTGTAAAATGGACGGGGAATCAGGCCCTTCCCCCACAGGGGCTCTGAGCCTTTGATATAAGATGAAGACAACAAGGAGAAAGGTGGGCCATCGTGGAGGCTTGCCAGATCTCCCAAACAGAAGCATAGGACTCTCAGTTATATTTGAATTTCAGGTGAACAATGCATAATGAGTATGTCCCAAATATGCCTGAGAATTACTCTTAGTGTAAGTATCTCCATGGTTCATGCTTGTACTGAAAATTGGATTGTTGACCTGAAATTCAAACATAACTGGGCACCCTGTGTTTGACCTGGCAACATGCCGGGAAAAGGAGCACTCCTCAGCCTCCCGAAAAGGCTAAAAGGTGGAGGGAGCTTCCAAAACCCTTCGAGATCCAGATGGGACAGAATCAACTCCCTCTAAGCAGAAGGAGCAGCTGAGCAAACACCAGGGAAAGGAATCAGAGGGGCTAACTCTGCTCTTAAACCACCGAGGGAAAGCTAGGTGTACAGGGATGGTGGCTGGAGGATGCTCGAGGGGCAGTCTACTCCCTGGGAGCCCCACAAGCACTCGATCTCCAGCTCAGCTCCTCAAGAAAACCTCCCAATTCCAGCCTTTACCAGGCAGATTGTCTGAGCAACATGTGTTGGACGTGGCCACTGGGTGGGCCAGCTAACACCAGCACGAGCTCAACAGAGTCAGTGGTTCATTTTTCAGAGATCTTGCAAGCCAGTTGTCAAACACAGCCCTAATTAGAAGCCAAATTATATAAGCTTACAACTAGGTGAATTCTATTAACAAGAAAGATACTACCACTGGGTGTCTACATGCGAAAGAGCAAAGTCACCTCCACCTGGGGCCATATGCAAAGATTCATTCAAAATGGATCATAGGCCTAAAGAAAGACCTCAAACTATAAGACTCTGAAGAGAAGACAGGGTAAAATCTTGATTTTAGATCTAGCAACAGGTTTCTAAGATAGAGCCTAAACCACAAGCAGCAAAAGAAAAAACTTGGTAAATTTGATTCAAAATTAAGGACACTATCAAGAAAGTGAAAAGATACAGAATGAGAGAAAATATTTGCAGATCATCCATCTGATATTGGCAGAATGTATAAAGAACTCTCATATACATAAAGAATGTATAAAAAACTCGGCCACAAAAGGACAAATGACCCAATTGTAAAATTAGCAAAGGATTGGAACAGATGTTTCTCCAAGAAAGATACACAATTGTCCCAAGAGCACAGGAAAAGATGCTGAATATCATTAGTCATTAGGGAAATAAAAACAAAACCACAGTCCGATATAACTCTACACCAATTAGCGTGACTAGTAATAACCATAAACCGAAAATAGAAAAATAGCCCTGTGCAAATTCAAGTGTTGGTATAGATTTGGAGAAATGGGAATCCCAAACGCTGCCAAAGGCCGTCAAATGCCATCGCTGCTGAGGAACACGGGTTTGGCAGTCCCTGAAAAAGCTAAACAGAGCTGCCACGTGACCCAGCATCTCCGCTCCAACGTGTTCGCCCCAAAGAATCAGAAACAGGCATTCAAAACAAAGCTTGTTCAGAGTGCCCGCTCCTGGTAGCTCCACTCCACACGGAGGGGAAAAGTGTCACGGCATCCATCAATTGAGGAGTGGGCAGGTCAGATGCAGCAGAGTGTCACTCGGCCACAGGACAAAAGTGACACCTGCTGCAAGGAGGGAGCTTGAAACGTCCAGTGAAGAAAACGGAAGGCCACATGCAGTGTGAGCCTAAGTTAAAAAAAAGAAAAAAGAAAAGAAAAACAGAATCAGAAAATATTTAGGAACAGAAAACAAATCACAGTTGTTGCCAAAGGATGGGAAGAATGAGGAGAGACCACTTAAGTGGGTAGAGGGTTTCCTTTAAGGGTGATGAAACTAGGACCGAGGTAGATGTGGTAGTTGCACAAAACTCTGTATATAACTAAATGCAACTGAGTGGTGCACTCTAAGATAGTTAGAGGGTGGATCTAAGGTCATGTGAGGTTTGCCTCAATAGAAAAAGGTCCTGTTTGAATACAAACATTTTAAAAGGTACTCCCTCTATCAGATAAAAGTGGTCAGGAAAGCAAGTACTTTGGACTTCTGTCACAAAAACATCCTAGACTGGGTGGTTTGAACAGCACCCATTCTCTGTCCCTCCCATGGACCTCTGCCCAATGTTGGGGATCTCATGGCACCATATCACCTGCAAGAACACGTGGCCTCAAAAGACTGGAGAGCTTATAAATTTTGAAGAAAAGATTTAGAAAAGGTCTTCAGAGATTAGTAGGTGGCTACCAGACTCGGCAGAGCTGATGGAATGGGATAAAGTTTTCCCTGGGATGCTGCCCTTTCTACAGGCTGAGGAACGAAGAGCTTCCTTGGCTCTAAGAACCATGTCAGTAGGGCTGAGCCACTGGGAAGATCAGATGAAATCATTCATGTGAAAACCCGGAGCGCTGTGCCCGGCACAGGATAAGTTCTCAATTTATTTGAGTGTTCAATAACACGCCATAATATTTTGAACTATTAAATAATGGATCCTCCCCCACCCTATGTTCCTCCTACCCCTGTCTCTTCCCCTGTCAATCACTGCACCAGTCTCCATCACCTCTGGGAAAGGATGAGTCTCAGGTTGGATTCCTGAGAAAGGGATTCCATTCTTGGGGGAAGGGACCCCGGGAAGTAGGGGAGTGGGGAAGGCCAGCTCCAAGTGTGCCACAGACCCCCACCTGGGCAGCTGGGGCAGGTCCCACAGGGGAGGGGAGGGGAGGGCCCCAGTAGGTACCCGTCCTGGCAGTCCCACCTGACCACGGAGGGCCTGAAAAGTGCCAGAGCCCTAAAGGCTGCCCACAGTGGGCTCCGAAACTGACTGAGGGGACGGATGGGCGGGGCTGCTGGAGTCCCTGTGGCAAGCAGAGGAGCCTGAGGAAGGAAACCTGATGGACCGCAGCCAGTTCTTCTGATGCCCAGGCTCCGAGAGGCCGGCGGGGAAGTGAAGGGAGGAGCAGAGAGGGAAGGGAGGGGCGCTTCCCCTGCGCCCCAAGGGGAGCAGAGGGAGAGGTCTCTGGGAGCAGTCCCCAGCAGCCCACAAGAACAGGGCCAGCACTCTCCATACTCCAGTCCCTGCAAAAGGGTTGGAGGTTACCCACAGAGTGCTGCCCCACAGTGCCTTCCCAAGCACCCACGAGGGGCCCAGGAGGACCAGAAGATGAGCAGAGGAGATACCGTTGAAGGGTCCTGAGGCAAGACCTGCCAGGGGAGCTGAGGGCCAGCACCACGTGCCCCTGTAGGTGACAAGAAGGCTGAGGCTGCAGGGTGGGAGGCTGCAGAGAGGGAGCCTGCATCCAGACCCCAGGTCCCATGGCCACCAGCCACCTCTGCAGCCTGTCCTGTGCTCACAACACACAGAGGCATCTTTTTTTTTTTTAAATATTTTTTTAGTTGTAGATGGACACAATACTTTTATTTATTTTTATGTGGTGCTGAGGATCGAACCCAGTGCCTCACACATGCAAGGCAAGCACGCTGCACTGAGCCACAATCCCAGCCCCACCAAGGCCTCTTAGTAACAGCTGATACTGTGGCAAGATGCTGAGCCCACAGACACCCTCCTCCTGGGGGTGGGCATGTGGGGCAGGAAAACTCCAAGGGCCACAGCTGATTTTGGTCACTGTGAATGAACCAAGGAGAAGGCAAGGCAGAATGTGTCTGTGGGAACCCTGGGAAACTGAGGGACAGGGTGAGATTCAGGGAAGGGTCTGGGCAAAATTCTAGTCACCTAGACTCAGGGACAAGCACTTACCCTGCTGCTACCTGAGACTCCCTTTATTCTGACAGTGGTGCGGCTCACCCCTCCCCCAACCTCCTGCACACTGGTCCTGCTCTTTGGTGCAGCTTTATGGAGGAGAGGTCAGCAGAGAGGTGAGAGAAATGTGAAGGAAGGAAGAGACCTTCCCAAGCTTTCTTCATCAAACCCAACCCAGAGGTGGGCCTGGGTGGGGAGAGAACAAGGAAATGCCACAAATAGGCTTTGGGAATATGTGTTCAGGGTCCTGGAAGAGAAGGATGTGGAGAAACTCACTGACTAGGTGGAGCCTTTGGGAAGGAACAGAGAGGGTGCGGAGACAGCAGCTGCAGGTACAAGATTCCCAGGCCTCAGGTCATTCTGCACCATTGTCCCCTGCTTCCTCACCAGGTTGTGGCTTGTCCCTTCCCTGCATAAGCTCCTGTCTTTCTAGAATACCATTACATTAAAGGGGAACCTATGCCCATGATAGTGTTAAAGTGCTTATGCCATTGAGTGGGACGCTTAAAAAATGGGTAAAGAGGTTAATTTTATGTCAATTTTTTTTTTACTACAAGTTTTTAAAGTACATACAGAGGAGGGGACTGTCATTACACAATGAGTGGAAATTTACATTCACACAAAAACCTGCCCGCAGACTTTATAGCGACTTATTCATAATTGCCCAAACACGGAAACAACAAAGGTGTCCTCCGGTTGATGAATGGAAAAACAAACTTTGGAAACCCAGACAGTGGATACTTATTCAGCAATGAGAAGAAAGGAGCTAGCTAGCCAGAAAAGGCACAGAAGGACCTTTAGTGTTGGTGCTGAACGAAGAAGGCCTGAGAGGCAGAGGGCTGCGTGGCTCCAAGGCTGCGACACTCTGGAGAAGGGGAGACCAGGGAGACAGTGAAGGGATCCATGGTCTGGGGCGTGGAGGGCACTGAGCAGGCTGTGCAGAGGGTCTTTAGGGCAGTGAAGCCACCTGCACAAGGCCAGAGGGGAATCCAGTCACTGCACATGCACCACACCCATGGAGGGTACCACAGAAGAGCGATCCTAATGCAAAGTGTGAACTTCAGCCACACACCAGTGTGACACCAGTGTGACACCAGCTATGACCAGTGCAGCATGGAGGGTGGGGTCAGCATGGCACCAGGGAGTGCTGCACTGTCCCTGCACTTTCTATAGACCTCAAACTGCTCTAAAAGAACTAAGTCTCTAAACTTTAAAAACTTTTCTAAAATTCAAACAAATTTTAAAAAGAGAGGGACACATTCATGCTCACCAGCAAAGAAATGCATGTTTTTTGTTTTTGTTTTTGTTTTTTACTGGGGATTGAGCCCTGGGGCTCTTAACCACTGAGCCACATCCCGAGCCCTGTTTATTATTTTATTTTGAGACAGGGTCTCACTAAGTTGCTTAGGGTCTTGATAATTTGCTGAGACTGGCCTTGAACTTGTGATCCTTCTGCCTCAGCCTCCTGAGTTGCTGGGATTTAAGGCATGTGCCACTGCTTCTAGCAAATTTTTAAAATATGCATCTGGACGCCACCTTATATGGTCTCCTACATTGAGGACCACCTCTCTAATTTAAGATCTTAATTTGGGACACCCTTGGCCTAGACCTCTCAGATAGGTGGTCTCTTTCATCCTTCTGGAAACCCATGGCTGGGCCAGTCTGGCGTCCAGCTGTTCTGGCCCAGGTAAGGCACTGCACAGCAGGACTGAGGGGAGGCATTGAGGCCACCTCTGATGCCACGGTCTCTGTGAAGGCCACACACCCACCGGAGGACCTCTCCAGGCCTAATTGTCGCCAGCGGCTCTGTCTTGTGGTTGGTAGCACCCTCAGGCCCGCCACAGGGTTGCCACCACTGCTCACACCCACTCTTTATGGAAAGCCCTCTGCCAATCTCTCCTCAATCAGCCCAGGCATGTTTGGCCTGCCAGGACACAGACTGAAATCACAGTTTACGTGGTGTACTTGAGTGGGTTTTCCCATAGGGCAAGAGTGTCCCTCATTTTCTCTGATTCTAGAAAGGCCTAGAGGGGTCTCCACAGCAGAGGGTCTCTCTGAGGGGTAAGCCTGCCTGGTTCTAGATGCAGCATGTCCCAGGTGCCCAGCATGCAATTCTCACCAAAACTTCACCCAAAATAATTCCACTTGGTGACAAAGTCATGTTTTGCCTAAACAAATTAAGACCCTGAGAGGCCAGAAGAGAGTTTACAAAGACATGATGTGCAGAAAGTCTGAGCAAGTCAAAGGAAAGGAGCATCTCGTGCAGTTGCTTGATTTCTACATGCTAATTATGTGGCTTCCCTGCAGATGGTCGATAGTTTGCAGATGTTTGGAGGAAAAGGCTGATGACAGCGGCTTGGGCCCTGTGGAGCCCTGGGGAGGTTAAAGGGAAAGTTTGGGTTCAAATCCTGGTTTTGCCACCGGCCCACCACATGGCTCAGCGAGTGCCTTTAACTTCAGGATCTTTCACTTGCAAAATGGGGTCAATGAGGACTGAACACATCATCCCCATGGCACTTACCACAGCGAGATGGCAGTGATCCTGCTGAAATTGTTAATATCATTTTGATGACTCCCTCTGGACATGGCCCTACCCTTCCCATCACTTCCGATATCCCAAGGTCCTAACAGCCACCACGAGTTTCTTCAACTTCCCTCAGAATCATTGGTCACTGTTTCAGGCCTGTTGTCCAGGACAGCCTCTCCCTCAGCTGGCCTTTACCTCCTGTTTTCTCAGCCATTTCTTTGAAGGGCCTCAGCAGTGGTTTTATTTTAACATATAGCAAAAGTTCTTCCTTTGCTTCTTGGGTCAGTCCCACTAAGCACTTGCATGATTTTTGACATCAATTTTAGGTCAGAATTTTTGCTAGAATGCAAGAGAGAGAGACAGAGAGAGAGAGAGAGAGAGAGAGAGAGAGAAGCCCCATGATGCTGAATGGCAGAGTAGCTCCAAAGAGCTCCCAGTGACCCAGAGAGCTCACAGCACAGGGTTGTCTGGAGTGGACGGCATTGCCTGCCATGCTGGATCTCATTAGCTGGGAATATGCAGGAATGCTCAGGAACTCACTTTGATGAGCATTACATTTGATTTAGTAAATTATTTCAAACAAAAAGTGAAAGTGTGAATCAGCACTCTCTGGGATGACACCAAATGGAGTATATAACTTTTTCAAAAGCAAGGTGACTATTTCAATTCCGTTCCCACCTATTGAAAATGTATTGTGAATTCATTCTAATGTTTATTGAGCACTTATTGGGTGCTGGGTCCTGTTTTGCTTGGAACTGAGGGACTTCCTTGAATGCCAGACTTTACATTTTTAAACCAGTCAAGTCCAGGGGAAATTAGGATGAGCCAGCTTCCCTAGGGGTACAGGACACCAGTAAATGAAAAAGTTTGTATTACAGGAATCTATGTTCCAGTCAGAGATACAGACAAGAAACTGTAAAAATAAAGTTGTAATATATTGGAAAATGATGGTTGTCATGGAACAAACCAAGCAAGGTGAAGAAGTCTGGGACTCTGATGAAGGAATGTGGGTGTGGTCAGGAAGGGAGCAGAGGTTGCAACTTTAAATGGGATGGGGTATTGTGATGCTTCCTGCTTCACTCTTCTTGCTAAGGATTGCTTTGGCTATTCTGGGCCTCTTATCCTTCCAAATACATTTCATGATTGCTTTCTCTATTTATATGAGGAATGTTTTTGTGATTTTAATTGGAATTTCATTAAATCTGTATAATGTTTTTGGTAATATGGCCATTTTGACAACATTAAGTCTTTCTATCCAAGAACATGGGAGATCTTTTCATCTTCTAAGGTCTTCTTCAATTTCTTTCTTTAGTGTTCTGTAATTTTCATTGTATTGGTCTTTTACATCTTTTGTTAGATTGATTCCCAAGTATTGTATTGTATTGCATTGTATTGTATTGCATTATACTGCATTGTATTTGAGGCTATTATGAATGGGGTAGTTTTCCTAATTTCTCATTCAGAGGGTTTGTCACAGAGCAATAGTAACCAAAAAAGCATGGTATAGGCACAAAACAGACATGGTACAGAATGTAGACCAATGGTACAGAATAGAAGACACAGAGACAACCCCACATAACTATAGTTATCTTATATTAGACAAAGGCACCAAAAACATATATTGGAGAAAAGATAGTCTCTTCAACAAATGGTGCTAGGAAAACTGAAAATCCATATGCAACAAAATGAAATTAAGCCCTATCTCTCATCATGCACAAAACTCAACTCAAAGTGGATTAAGGACCAAGGATTAAACTAGAGACCCTTCACTAACGGAAGAAAAAGCAGGCCCAAATTTTCATCATGTCAGATTAGGCCCCAACTTCATAAATAAGACTCCTACAGCGCAAGAATTCAATCAAGAATCAATAAATGAGATGGATTCAAACTAAAAAGCTTCTTCTCAGCAAAGGAAACAAGTAAGAACGTGAAGAGAGAGCCCACAGAGCGGGAGAACATCTTTACTACATGCACATCAGAGAGAGCACTAATTTCCAGGATATATAAAGAACTCAAAAAACTTAACACCAACAAAACAAATAACCCAATCAGTAAATGGGCTAAGGAGCTGAATAGACACTTCACAGAAGAAGAAATACAATCCATCAACAAATATATGGAAAAATGTTCAACATCTCTAGCAATTAGAGAAATGCAAATCAAAACTACTTTTAGATTTCATCTCACTCCTGTAGGAATGGCAATTATGAGGAATACAAACAATAATAAGTGCTGGCCAGAATGTGGGGGGAAAAGATACATGCATACATTGCTGGTGGCATTGAAAATTGGTGCAACCATACTGTAAAACAGTGTGGAGATTCCTTTGAAAACTTAGACTGGAACCACCATTTGACCCAGCTATCCCACTCCTTGGTTTATACCCAAAGGACTTAAATTCAGCACACTACAGGGACACAGTCACATCAATGTTTATAGCGGCTCAACTCACAATAGCTAAACTGTGGAACCAATTTAGATGCCCTTCAATAGATGAATGGATAAAGAAACTGTGGTATATGTACACAATGGAATATTACTCAGCATTAAAAGAAAATAAAATTATGGCATTTGCAGGTAAATGGATGGAGTTGGAGAATATTATGCTAAGCGAAGTAAGCCAATCCCAAAAAACCAATGGCTGAATGTTCTCTCTGATAAGCGAATGCTGATCCATAATGAGGAGGCAGGGGTAGAATGGAGGAACTTTGACTGGGCAAAGAGGAGGAGAGGAGGGGGACATGAGGGTAGGAAAGATGGTGGAATGAGATGGACATCATTACCCTAGGTCTATGTATGACTATACATGTGGTATGTCTCTACATTGTGTACAACCAGAGAAATGAAAGGTTGTACTCCATTTATGTACAATGAATCAAAATGCATTCTGCTGTCATGCATACCTAATTAGAAAAAAATAAATTCAAAAAATAAAATAAAATAAATGGGATGGGCTAAGTCCTGCTGGCACCTAGAGAAAAGGGTTTCAGGTTTTCAGGCAAAAAGACCTAGGCAAATGCGAACAGCCCGAGCAAGGGCTCTGAGCGGGGGAAGTGCCTGGATGTTTGGGGCATGAATCCCTAAACTCAAGGAACTGCATTCAGAGATGCTAACCTGCTCGACAGCATTTTGTGATTCTTTTAAGGCAGTTTTTATTTCCTTGAGCTTCTATTTCCTCATCTGCGAAATGAGGAGAACTAAGTCCAAGTATGAAGTGGCCTGAAATTACAAGTACTAGCAGCACCATGTTTAGTCAGATGACAAGTCAGGAGCAGTCTTGATTACTGTGTGATGATTTCTTCTCTACGCTAAGTGGAAAAACAGGCTCCAGGCCTTATTGTGCTCTGGAAGACAGGGCTAACTCATAGGTGGGAACCACTACCCGGGTTTGCCCTCCTTCCTTCTTGAGTATCATGTTTAAGGGACTGTCTCATATCCCGAGGCTGGATCTCCCCACTACAGCCTGGCCATGTTGAAGGCCTGTCACCAATCCTTGCAGCTTGGAACACATAATATAAAATGCTACACAACACCCCAATTCACAATTGTCTGGCGGGCTATAAACAGATTTGTTTATGATGTGAAATAATGTAATTCAGAATATTGTATTGTGATGGTGATTGCTTCATATAATTACAATAATTAGCCAGGAAAACAGCAAACAGATGCAATGCTGAATTCAAAGAAAGGTAAGAAAAAACATCCCCAACATTGACGTGACTCCCAGTGCTACCCCTGCTTCAGAAACAAGGTGTGGATGGGTACTCTGTGCAAAGATGGTGTGCACCTCATCACAACATGCATGCCCATGGCATGCAGCAGAGGGTTTCAGACTTACAAGGTAGGCATCTAGGACAAAAGGTGACGCTCTAGTTGCAGAAAGAGGCAAGCAACCAGGTCCCCAAACCCCTCCATCTCCACAGAGCCACCCTGCATTGACACTGGTTTCACATGCTATTTACATACAATGAAATGCACTCCTTTGGTGTATGGTCGCATGACTTTCAAGAAGCAGCCCCACAATCAAGACAGGAGAACACTGTCAGCTCACTTCTCCCCACGCCTCGCTGTGGTGGGCCCCTTCCTGCGCCTCCAGACCCTGGGGCCACAGAGCAGTTCTCTGCCCTATAGGTCTGCTTTTTTCAATGTCATGTAAATGGCACTGTGGACAAAGCAGCTGGCTCCAGCCGGCTCCTGTGGTTTAGGACCATGCCCTTGAGCCCCCAGGTTGCCATGAGCAGCAGCAGTCCACTCTACTTGCCCACTGCCCTACCTGCTGGGCATCAGGGCCAGGCACCCGGGGACAGGACAGGGCACTCTTCTCTGTCTTGTCAGAGAGACATCCATGTTCGCCGACTGGGACTACCAGAGCTACTACCCTCCCCAGGCAGCAGTGAGGACCTGGGACCGGGGTCAACAGGGGCCCAGTGGGCATCTGAGCTTAAACAGCCCCCTTCCCCTGCCAGGGCAGAGTCCCCGGAAGCTAAAACAGAAGGCTTACTAACCCCAGCCTCTCACACTCAAGTGCCAGTCACATGGGGAGAGAAGGAGACCAGACTGACTGATGCCCACACCAAGGTGCCCATGTCGGAATTGTGTGGCAGAGGAAAGCAGCCATCGAGGCGGCACTTCAGGGAACACGCACAAACACACTCAAAACACATGAAAAACGGGGAGCCCGTCAAAGAAACAGAAGGCCAAAGCAACCGAAACTTCAGAATAAAAATATTAAAATCAAAAAGTTTAGAAGTCTGTAGATTGGCTTCCCAGCAAAGTGGAAAGGATAGAAAAGAGAAATCAGAGGGACTGAAGACGGGACAAGAAGCCACCCATCTGAGCAACGAAGACAAGGGTGGGAAAGACCGAGCAGGCCCTCAGGCACCTACCAGACCAAGCCAAGAGCGGACACTCGCCTCGCCGGAATCCTTGAAGGACGGAGAAGGAGGCCAGAAAGTGTAACTGGCAAAAGACATGAAGTACCCTTCCGGGGAGCTGAGTGACTCCCACCAGGATGAGCCCAAAGAGACCCACACGGACACACAGGCTGACGGCAGTGAGGGAGGCAGCACCTCCATCATGGGGGAGACGGCGCTGGCCACAGCAGGTTCCTTCTCAAGACCAGAGGTCAGCAGAACAGGGGACGATGCTCCCCACTGTAAAGAAACATCAGTGCGAAGTTCTGCATCCAGAGAAATCTGCTTCCAGAATGAAGAAGAACCAAGATGTTCTCAAATAAAAAGAATTTGTCACCAGCAGGTCTACTACCCACAAGGAATGGCTCTCAAAACAAAGGGAATAATAATAGAGGTGACCCAGAACCTCAGGAGGGAAGAAGAAAGTGGAGACTGGGGCGAAACGGTGTTTCCTTTCAAGATTCTAAATTATATTTGGTGGTTGAAACAAAAAAATTATAACGCCATCTGATATAGCTCTAAGTGGAAGGAGAGGATCTGTTTAAGAGAATTGAATATTCAAGATAATTTAAGTGGGAGCATCAAAAGAGGTGGAATTTCTACACTTCACCCCAACTGTAAAAGAATGACCCAGTAGACAGGGATAAGTCACATACCTATACACCAAGTCATCCCTGGGTATACACAGGAGATTGTTCCCAGGACCCCCCAAGGAGACCAAACTCCAAAAATATTATGCAAAATGACATTGTATCAGCATAAGATCTATGCACATCCTGCCCTGTACAACATGGCTGCTGGGTAAATAGTTGTTATACTGTATTGTTTAGGGAATGATGCTAAGAAGTCTGTAAGTGCTCAATATAGGCACAATGTTTTTCAAATACTTTCCATCCACAGTCGATTGAATCCACAGATGCAGAACCTGTAGATATAATACAGTAGAGCAACTACACAGTCGGTGGAAGGGCATCCTATGGAAGCTGCTTGAACCCCAGCTGCCTAGGGGATCCCTCTGCAACTCACAGCCTAAGATGTGACAAGCTATCTGCAGCTAAGACATGGCCTGCCTGAGGCCATGAGTCCACATGGCAACTTCCCCCTCAACCAGCCCCGCTCCCTTCCGTGCAGCCTGGGATCTCTACGCTCTGACCTCACTGGTGCCCAGACTTGCAAGTACACACCCCATCACCACTTGTCACTGTCTGCTCCCCAACTGCCCTCCGGAGGCTGGCAGCCATTCGCCCAGCACCTCCAGACCAGCTCAGGTAATCAAAGACTCAGCTTTTCCAATAGAACTGAACCCCTCCCAAGTTTGTCCTTCCCAGAACACTCTCCCTTGATCCCGGGCACTGCACAGGGTGTCCTTGTGTTTTATGGTTATTATCTTGTTATGGTTAATTGTTTTTACGCTACACTTCCACAGCACAACATACCATGCAGTCTACATCTCCAAACTGGACACAGACAGGGTCAGACCTGATCCTGGGAGCAGTCCCACTAAATGTGGGGCTTGGGGATTGATTTGGCCTTGGCCTTGGACCTGAGCATGATGCTGAATTCCTTGCCAATAAGAAACACAGCTTAGGACCCTTGGCATGCCACAATATCACAAGTAATCCAGCTACCACCTTCAGTCATTTGTGATAAAGCCACAGTCGGGGCACATGCCTTGGGTCGTGTCCTACTCCCATGGACCACAGTGATGACGACTGTAAGAACTGTGGTGTGAAATGGATTCCTTGGAGAGTCCTTGAGCATTTACAGAGAGAAAATGACAAGCCCAGGTCCCTTCCCACCTCAAGTCACAGTCTGAAAATCAGACAGCTTCTGTGACAGCCCTGAAAGAATCTTGCATTTCCTGCACCTGCAGGACTGACTTTGCTGGGCCCCAAACACAAAATTTAGTGGTGCAAGTTGCTGAATTAAAATGACCATTCAATATTGGCACCAAAACAGACATGAAAACCAATGGAACAGAACAGAAGGCACAGAAACAAACCCACATAAATACAGTTATCTCATATTAGACAAAGGTGCAATAAACATACATTGTAGAAAAGATAGCCTCTTCAACAAAGGGTTCTGGAAAAACTGGAAATCCATATGGAGCAGAATGAAACTGAGCCCCTACCTCTCACCCTGCACAAAACTCAACTCAGTGTGGGCAAAGGACCTAGGCATTAGACCAGAGACTCTGCATCTACTTGAAGAAAATGTAAACCCAACTCTCCATCATGTAGGCTTGAGACCCAACTTCCTTAACAAGACTCCTAAAGCACAAGAAGTAAAATCAAGAATCAACAAATGAGATAGTATCAAACCAAAATGCTTCTTCACAGAAAAGAAAATATCAAGAACGTAAAGAGAGCGTCTACAGAACGGGAGAAAATCTTTGCCACCTGCATCTCAGACAGATCATGAATCTCTAGGATATATAAAGAAATAAAAAAAACTTAACACCAAAAAAATAATAATAACCCAGTCAATAAATGGACAAAGGAATTGAACAGATACTTCACAGAAGAAGAAATATGATCAGTCAACAAATATATGAAAAAATGTTCAACATCTCTAGCCATTAGAGAAATGCAAATTAAAACTACACTGAGATTTCATCTCACTCCTGTCAGAATGGCAATTATCAGGAATACAGGTGACAATAAATGTTGGCGAGGATGTGGGAGAAAGGTAAACTCATACATACTGGTGGGACTTCAATTGGTGCAACCACTATGGAAAGCAGTAGGGAGATTCCTCAAAAAACTTTGAATGAAACCACCATTTGACCCAGCTATCCCACTCCTCAATTTATACCCAAAGGACGTAAAATCAGCATACTATAGTGAAACCGGCACATCAATGTTTATAGCAGCTCAATTCACAATAGCTAAGCTATGGAACCAACCCAGGTGCCCTTCAATAGATGAACGGTTAAAGAAAATGTGATATATATACACAATGAAATATTACTCAGCCATAAAGAAGAATGAGATTATGGCGTTTGCTGGTAAATGGATGGATCTGGAAACTATCATGCTGAGTGAAATAAGCCAGTCCCAAAAAACCAAAGTCAACTGTTCTGTCTGATATGTGGATGCAATGCACAATGTGGAGGGGAGTAATAGAAATTCATTGGATTAAACAAAGGGGAATGAAGAGAGGGGAGAGGGATGGGAATAGGAAAGACAGTAGATTGAATCAGACGTTGTTTTTCTATGTTCACATATGAGTACACGACCAGTGAAACTTCATATCATGTACAACCACAAGAGTGGGATCCTAAGTAAAATAAGTTATACTCCAGGTATGTATAAGACGTCAAAATTGGTGTGGGCGCCTTGCCAGACCCTCAGTCTCATGCGACAGCTGTGCAGTGCCAGATGGCTTCAGGGGTCTCCTAGGTGGGTTGGCAGAAATCTGGATGTGAGGGTGACCTACATTTAATGAGACTGACATGCCAGGGCTTCCAAGGTGGTAATCCAAAGGCAGAGCTCCATAGGAGGACTGGGCTAGAGGCATCACACGCAGCCTTCACCTCCACCCCAACTCCTCAGGAAGACTCAGGAGCACCTTCTTCCCCAGAGCACTGGGGAAAGTGCCCACCTCCCCAACCTCTGTGTCTGCTCCTTCCTCAGGCTCAGGAGGGCACAGGGGATGTCAACATGGAGAAGGGCTTCCTCGTTTCAGGGTGGTACAGGGATCCTAGAATAGCAAGGACCAAGGAGCATAACTCATTGTCAAAGGCAAGATGGGCCTGTCAGCCACAAGGCAATGCGGACGTGACAGCAATCAGACTGCCCGGCTCACGGACACCTTCAACAACAGCTGAAGGACCGTGGCATCCCTAGGACTGAATGGGTGGGCAGCCCACCAGGACATCACTCGATCTACAGTTATTTGCTCCTCAGTGCAGGAACAAGTGAGCAAAGCCAGTTCGCAGACCTGCAGGCGCCTGGTTGAAGGGAAGCTTGGATCCCCTTGATGGGGGACCCTGAACTGGCACCACCAGGACACACTGCGAGTCTGTCTTCCTCTGCGCCCCCTGAGGGACCCGCGGCCACACACCAGGATGACTGACTGGAGGAAAAGCAGATGCTCGGAGTCTTCCCAGATCACCAGATGCCCGAAGAGGTCAAGAGCCAGAGAAGCTGGGGCTCTGCCTGAGGGCAAGGTCCACGCGGGATGGCACGTAAAGAAGGCCAGAGACGTGAACTGCGACCTCACATCTAATCACACAGCCGTTAAGGCCGCCGGGGCCGCTTTGCACATGTTCTCTGTGAATGGCAGACGAACGAGTTTATTTACCTACACGACTCGGTCTCCACTCCATTCTCCTGTTTCCTACTTCCTGTTTTTAAGTTTTACGCATAAGTTATCAGAGGCTCACTTTACAACTTAGTCTTCAGGGAACAGAATATTTGGTGAGACTGCGAGTGAGTATGAAGAGCAATGTATACAGTTGCCACGGGACACAGGGACTGTCTTCTCATCGTGAGGACAATGAGAGAGTCTTCACTCACAGGAGGATGGTGGCTCTTGCCACGTAGAAGCAGAGAGCCGTTCTGCGGCCATAAGGTGGTTTGAACGTGCAGAACAGGGTGCGCCTGCTGCTGAGTGGACGAAGGGCCGACTGCGTCCCTCGCAGGTAGATCTCCTACCTGCTCCACTGTACCTGGGCGCACCTGGAGTAAACAATGCAACTCCCTCTGCTCTTCTCCTTAAAGTGAGCACAGTGCTAAGTCCTCCCAACAGAAAATGCCAGAGGAGCACTGCAGGACGGAACCTGAGCTCCTGTGCAGCCCTGGCCGTCTGCCTGTGGCCCAGAGCTCCATGGGGATCTGACACTCCTCTGCAACACCAGCAGCCCATGGCGCCTGCCAGGGCTGGAGCATCCTTAGTGACCAGCCCCACTACCCAGTCCTGCAGCTTGCAAGCTCTGAGGACTCGAGAGGGCTGGCTCCTACCTCCCCTTAGGACTGTGGCCTACTGTTTGCCCAGCAACTCCACACGGAAATTCAGTCTGGACAAACTGACCCAATCCTCAGTCACCCAGTGGCAGATCACACCTTCTTCCTTGAGACCTGAATTCCTTCCACATTCACCTTGGGTACGCTCCCAATCCTGGAGTACCAAATGCAGTTTCCCATTTCTCATAGTCATTTTTAGTGTGGTTAATCACTCTTATCATTATACCACTCTTGCTTAAACTTCTGGGTAGCTTCAACTTCCTGATTGGATCTAGACAGCTACCCCAAGATAGACCATACCCAGGTCGTCAAATAACATAGTCGAATTTGGAGAATGGGAATCTCACAAAGTGTGTTCTCAGACCATAGTGGGATCAAGCTGGAAATCCGTCACAGAAAGATAACAGGAAAACTCGGAATACTTGAAAACTAAACAACACACTTCTAAATAATCCAGGGGTCAGGGAAGAAGTCTCAGGAGTAATAAAAAAGATACGTTGGTGTAGGAGAACAAAAGTACAACAGCTCAAAATTTGTGAAACACAGTTAAAGCAGGGTTGGGAGGGAAAGGTGCAGCGCTGTGTGCCTACCTTAGAAAAGACAGAGTTTCCAGTCAAAGTTCCAAGCCCTGCGCCCATCGAGTGAAAGAAAGAAAAGCCTGAAGCAAGAAGAAGGAAGGAAATAACAGAGATGGGGGAGAAATCGATGCAATTGAAACAAAAATAATAGAGAAAAATCAATGAAAGAAAAAGCTGGTTCTCGGGCAAGATTGATAAAATTGATTCAGAATCTCTTCAAAGACAAATGAAAAATTAGAGAAGACACAGACTGTCGATAGCAAGAACAAGCCAGGGGCCATCACTACAGCCCCCTGGGCACCGGGAGGCTCAGGAGGAAGCCGCTGTACTACTGACATCTGACAGCCTCCATGAAATGGACCAGTCCTTCAAGAAGCACAAGCTACCCAGAACCCACCTAATCTGAAGCAGATAGTATGAATAGCACTATAACTCATCAAATTGAACCTGTGATTTTGAACTCCCACATCAGAAGTCGCCAGGCCCCGATGTGGAGAATTCTGCCCAACTTTTAAAGAAGAGTCAACACCAATTCTATATAATCTCTTCCAGAAAACAGAGAAGGAGAGAATGCTTTCAGTTCATTTCAAGAACCTAGGTATTATCTTGACACCACACAGTATGAGAAAGAAAGCACAGGCGGATATCCCGCACGAGCATAGATAAAAAAGCTTTCAGAAGGTACTAGCCATAGGATTCATATTCTATGATATGAAAGAGTTGCACACCATGACCGGGGGCTGCAGGGGTGTGTGCAGTGCAAACCACCACACCAGCCCAGTGAAGAGAAACAATCAACAAGGGAACGCCTCTGAGAAATTGACACCCTTCCTGAATAAATATCTCTGAAAAATAGCCATAAGCACAGGCTGAGGCAGGAGGATGGCAAGTTTCAGGCCTGCCTCAGCAAGTGAGCAAGGCCCCAAGCAACTTAACAAGACTTAACAATGTCTTAAAAACTGGGCTGAGGATGTGGCTCAGAGCCCCTGGGTTTAATCCCTGGTACTTAAAAAAAAAGAAAGAAAGAAAGAAAGAAAGAAAGAAAGAAAGAAAGAAAGAAAGAAAGAAAGAAAGAAAGAAAGAAAGAAAGAAAAGAAAAGAAAAAAAGAAAGAAAGAAATAGCAACAGGGATCCTCTTAATGTGATAAAGAGCATTGACATGACCGTGGAGCTAACATCACATACCGTCTTCTCCCCTGAGATGACAGCAAGACAGAGACACCCATTCTCCCTGCTCTGATCCAACAGGTCCCTGGAATTCTAGGCAGTGCAGTAGGGTGGGGAGAAATGCAGACTACAGGGAAGACATGACAGCAGAGGACCAGCAAACCTGCCCCGGCTGGCAGGTGACCTGATTGTCCCTGTAGAGAGTCCTAAGGAATCCCCACCCCTCCCCCCAAAAAGCCCTCCTAGGACTAATAAGTGAGGTCAACAGGGTACAAGATCAACACTCAAAAATCAATTGCATGTCTAGAGCTAGCTGTGAATCATTGGAAACCAAAATTAAAAACACAATGCCATTTCCACTCACTCAAAAAAAAAAAATACATAAAATACTTAGGTGTAAATCTAGCCAAACATGTGCAGGACTTATATCTTGAAACCCATAAAACACTGATGAATGAACTAAAAAAAAATAAACCCTAAATAATAGAAAGGCATATTGTGTTCACAGATGAGGAGATTCAACATAGTAAAAATGTCTATTTTCCCCAAATTGATATACAGACTTCTTGCAATTTCCATCAAAATCCCAGTAAGGTTTTCTAAAAAGCTAAAATTTATATAGAAAGGGAAAGGAACTAGAATAACTCAAACAATTTTGAAGAAGGATAATAAAGTGGGAGAACCAGTCTACCTGATTTGAAAATTTATTATAGAGCTACAGTAATCAAGACTGTATTGTAAGAGGAATAGACATAGGAATAGATCAGCAGAGCAGAATAAGAATAATAATAATGAAAGAGAAATTGAGCTGCATTAATATGCCCAACTGATTTTTTGACAAAGGTTCAAAGCAATTTTTGTAGCAAAAGTGCAGCCTTTCAACAAAGGCACTGGGGCAAGTGACTTCCATTGCCAAAAGCAAAACTGAGAGTTGACACCTAAACCTCACACCTCACATGCACAAAAGTTAACTCAGATGCAAAACAGGCTTGAATATGAAACGCAGAACTACACAGCTTTAGGGGAAACCCGTAGGAGAAGATGCTCCGAATCTAGGACACGAGAAGGAGTTTCTAGACTTGCACGAGCCACACAAGAAAAATTGATAAGTCTCACCTCATTAAAATTAAAACTTTTTACTATGTAAAAGTCCCTGCTTGTAATAAGAGAATTAGAGAACACTGGCCGTAGACCTGGAGAAGATATTTGCAGCAACAGATCTGTCAAAGGACGCACATCTAGAATGTAGAAAGAACTGAGTAAGAGTAAAGACTAAGAGTAAAAAAAAAAAAAATCCAATAACAGTCCAGTTGGGAAATGAACAAAAGACATAAGAGACAAATCACCAGAGAAGATAAACTGATGGCAAATGACACACCACCAAAAAACGTTCACCATCGTTATCTACCAAGGAAATGCAACTGAAAACCACGACGAGACATCTCTGTGCTCCTTTCAGAAAGCAACCATAAAGAATGCCGGTGAGGACGCGGACGTGCTGGGTATGTCCCTGCTAGGAAGTAAAGTAGCACAGCCATCCCAAGAGGGTGCAGCTAAACATGCAGCCCGCCTTCACCCAACATCAGTGCTCCTGGAAATTCGCCCCAGAGCCAAGGAAACATGGACACAGGAACACCTGTTTGTGAATGCTCAGAGCACTGGCTTTATGATGGTCCAAGGTGGGAGTCGACCCAGACGCCCTTCAACAGAACTTTCCTACAGTGAAATACTGCAGAACTTTCCTACAGTGAAATACTACTCAGCAGTGAAAAAAGAACAAGCTGTTGACATGGATTTGAATGAATTTCCAGAGGAATTATGCTCAGTGAAAAAAGCCAATGCCCAAGGGCTGCGCACGAAACAATGCTCTTGAGATGACCAATTCCAGAACTGCAGACCAGATGGGTAAGTTGTTGCCTGTGCCACAGGTTAGGGGGACGGAATATATGGGAAGAGCAGGAGAAAGTCAGTGTGGCCCCGGGGTCCTGGCAGTGATGGAAATGTTCTGTACCTTGACTCAGTCACTGTCAATATCAGACTACAACTTGAAGATGCTATCACGGAAGGAAATCGTGTAAAACGTACACGGGGACTTTGCTTTTTTTCTTCCTCCTCTATGTGAACCTACAATTATCTCAAAACAAAGAGGCTATTTTTAAAAAAAATCATAAACAAACAGAATCAGAACAACATTCTCAGTGTGAGTTAATGTTATTTGATGCATAAGACCTAAAACCCTGCCCTGGCCATGGGCACCTGGCCCCTCTGGAAGAAATACCAGCTCTCACAGGCCATTTTCCTCCACCCCATTTCATTTGTGTCAACTCACTTTTTGTCCACATACACTTGTGTTCAAAGGCAGCTTGCGTTGCTACCATACATGGAAACGCTTCAGAGCGGCTGCCAACCAGAAGTCATCACAAAGAAGGCACAGCTAAAGAGACACACATGAGGAGCCAGCACACGGGGGTCAGCCAGCCCTCAGGTCAGGGCCCCCGCCCCATGCCCAAGCTACAGCTGCAGAATTTTCTCAGCGTGAAGTTCCAGAATGGTTTGGCCCCTCTGCCGCAGCACCCTAGCAAGGACGGCAAGGGAAGTGGAGCCCCGGGCCTGGGAGACAGGACCCACCTTTGCCCCTTGGCTACCTACAACCCCTGTGACCTTGAACAAGTCACTTCTATGCGCCCTGCTGTTTCCCTTTTCTCACAGTGGGCTCTCGTTCCTTTGTTGAAGATCAGAAGAGTCACAGATGTGACTATTGGCACAGGGCGGGCTCCCCGTGAGTCTGCCCCCTCATCAACCCCCTTTTCCAGCTTTGGTCTCTGCGGACATGCTGCTGCGCTGCCTGCCAGGAGAAAGGTCTCTCTGGCTGCTGACCCCTGGCCCCTCGCCGTGAGCTCATTTCCCCAGGCAGCTGTGCTGCAGTCAATTCGGTCCTTTCAGGTTGCCCTGCTCACGTGGAGCACCCCCCCCATGACTGGCCCCATCCCCAGTTTCCCAGCCCATCCTCATGGCTTGGCTTCTGGGGTCTGCGGTTGGTATGAGCCTGTGGTCCTGAATACAGAGTGTGGGTGGTTCCAGGCACATTCCTTCAGACCGGCCCTGATGCTGACACTGTGTCTCCCCACCAGCCACCGATAATCGTCCTCTAGGTTGAATCCTGTCCTCGCTGCATTTCAGCAGATAAGATCTCTGGTGTCACTCTTACAGAAAGATTTGCTACGGGAAAGGAGAGACATGTTGCCACTCAGAACCTGGCTTCCATGGCTTATCTGAGATTCTCTCGAGCCCTCAGCTATTTTGGAGGCTGGGAAGCCAAATATGTGTATAAATACATGGTTCCTTGGCCCCTGTAAATCTCACTAAAAAATGCTACCCTTGGGTGACTGATTAGCGCAGCTGCTATAAATAGCATGTCTATCAAATACCTTGATAGTCAGATTATACTCTGTTTAAAACTCTTGTGCTAATATAATGTATGTTGTTAACCAATTCACATCTTCAATGTAATTAGGTCCATCATTGGGGGAAAAAAATACAGCTTATAAAGCACTAAATTTCCTTACAAATGTATTCGAGTTTAGCAGAACATGGATTGTGAGCCTGGTTTCTGACAGCCATTATAAATTGCAGTAAATATTTTGACAAACACAACAGTGGTGGTAGGCACACAGGAGAATTACTGAACTGGGTCAGACCCAGTTTTCACGTAGCATTTCTTTTTAACTGTGGGTTTGGAGACAAATATATCATTAAGAACACAGGGTAAAAGAGCTTGTTGGTTAAAAATAAATAAATAAATAACTGGCCCCTTCTGTATCTGTGCCCTGGGGCAGTCACCTACCTTCATAAAGAGAGGTGCATTTCCAGCCAGAGACACACCCGTTCAGACCCAGACGGCCTGGCCCAGTCTGGAGACAACATCCACAGATCCAGAAAGGACCCCAGGCTGGCTGCGCAGAGGAGAACTGAGCTCCAGGCGCCTCACCACACTCTGCAGGGGACTTGCTCCTCTTTGCTGAGAAGGTATCTGGTGTTCTCTACCAGTTCCTGCTCCATGGGCAGCATCTCAGAGCACAGAGAGGTTCCAAGCACCTTAGAAAGTAAAATAAAAGAGAAGGGCCTCCCAGTGCTTGTCCTTTGAGTCAACTCCATGTTTAACTGAGAAAAGCACCATTTTGGGTAACCTGGAAGAGACTCGAGCAGAGATGAAACTTGTCGGGTTCAGAAAAAGGAAGTCAATTATTGTCTATACGTTACTTTATGTGACAGTAGCAACCCTTAGAAAACAGGAAGAGAGAGAAGCAGAGACCTAAAAAAAAGTACAGACACAGCTCAGATCTTTAGAAGTGTGGCTATTGATCTAACAACCTATGAATGGAGGTTGCTTCCCGGGAAGGTAGGTGTACAAAATATTGCATTAGAGACGAGACTGTTCTGCACAGGTTAGTAAGAAGGAGAGCCAGGGTGCGCATTTCCCTGGAGATGGGGTTAGCAGAGCCTCCACTATAACTCTGGAGGTTCCCAAGGGTCCAGAATGAGCATTTCCATTGCAGGTGGCTAGGCAGGGGATGGGGAGCAGCCATGGTCACTGGGATGCTGGCTTTATTAATAATTTTGATGTTGTGCTCAATATAAATTTATTTGCATTGATTTCTGTTTTAAAACTTTGTACTGAGTTATGATCTGATGGATGAGCCTCTGCCTTTAATTGTGCTCTCAAGGGGAGTCTCTGCCTCTGCTGCTGGCTGGGCTCTACTTGCTGACCTTGGAAGGACTGAAGACGCGAAGGACAGAGTCAGAGAGTTATGAAAAGGGGAGATGAGACCAGAAAGGGGGGACAGGGTCTCCCAAGCAGCTGCCAAGCCCACTCCCCGCAGGACCTGGCCAGTTGTTCCCTGGCCTTTACCAAGGACATCCTCAGGAAAGAATCTGTCTCCAGAACTTTAAAAGACTTCCGTTTGCCTCTCCTTCTAAGTTTCACTGGGAATGTACTTCATTGAAATGAATTAATGGAAAGGTTTCCTGTACAAAGCTACTTTATAAACAAAGACTTTGGAGTGGTCTGATTAAAAACAAAGTATCAAATATGGACCAGAAAAGAAGAATGTGGGCTTCCGGTAGGCAGGACAATCTTGAGGCAATAAGAGGGGGACAATCTTGAGGCAATAACAGGGAAACCTTGAGAAAGTGACACCAGAGTCATACCTTGTAATTCTATTTCGATGAAACGTCACAAGAGGCAGATCTGTAGCAACAGAAGGTAGAGCAGTGGTTGCCAGGGTCTGGGCATTGGGGGGTGGGGGGCAAGCCGAAGCATGTGCTGGAGGGCACAGGTTTCCTCCGGACTCTTGAAAGGGCTCTGGAGCAGATCACCATGAGGATGTGTGGCCGCGCTAACCACTGATTGCACTCTCACATGGTGCACTTTCGAATGGTCTTGTGAGTTGTGGCTGAGTATTAAACAAATGCACCCTCGATGTCTCTAAGCACCACGATGCAGTTTGACCGACACAGAATGCAACAGATAGCCAGAGAGTGGAACGTCAGGCCACAGTCACCAAAAAAAAAAAGAAAAATTACTTTCAAAGAATCAATTCGCTTTCTCAGGCCTCTTTTTCTAAGGAAACAAACAAAAAAAGATAAATAACTTTCTTGCCAAGAGCAAGGCTCTTTGGCAAATTGCAGTCTGTGAAGCTGCTCTTTAAGACAAAACTGTGATGCAGCTAAGTGGACAAGCAGTCAAACAAGAGAGGACACCAGACCCTGTTGGGAAGCACACGGGTGGGAAGAAGGCACACTCAGGCCACAGAAGCCTCGCGCCCTCACACCATGTGCTGGCAGGAAGCCAGCAGGCAGATGCAGGATACTCCCTTGTCTTTGGGGGGAGTTCAGGCCTCGGTCCCAGGACCCTCCCCAGTGCCACATGTGCAACCAGGGGGCAGAAAGTCACCAGCAGAGCCTTGCCAAACGGAGTCACCTGGCATGTCTGAAAGGACAGCCGGGACAAGGGCCCAGCACAGCCTCACATGCAAGCAGGGAACTGTGTATCACCTCTTGCTGCCTGGGCAGCCACGTGGGTGACAACGGTCAGACACATCTCCATGGCTCCTCCAGGGCTCAGCCCTGTCGCCACAGCCTGCTGCTGACCATGCTCTCCCCAGAGACTGGACTCAAAATATGTGATAAATAAATGAGCAGGGTGGGGGAGGATGAATGTCGTTGTTCATTTCAGCATGCGCCTAGGGGCCACAGCCACAATTAGAGGAATTGAGACCTCCCAAGTCTCTCACGACAGATAACCATTGTTCCCATGCTCAACATATGGCTCTGCTTCTGGATCCCTGCCCTTGCCCTTTACCCTCTCACCAGCAGTGTGAGCGCCTGTCTCTGCCCAACACACACCCGTGTGCACTGCAGCACATTCCACTGAAGGAACCCCCGCACCTCTGCCAGGCACAGTCAGCCCTGGCCAGACCCCTGCCTTCACTGACCCAGCCTGGGGAGCCTTGCAACCTACACAGCAGGTGGAACCTGCCTGCCCGCGGAGGGAGGCCAGGAAGGCTCCAGGCCCTGGTCTACACTCCACGGAGGAGTGCTGGTCTGCTTGCACACGTACACTCACTCAGCTTCACCTTCAGCTGGTTCCCTCTGGGGGTCTGGTTCCCCTAATGGCCTCTGCACAGGTCCCTCCATTGTCAGAAGAGGCTCCCCATCACCCCTGCATGAGGAAAAACGGCATTGTACCTGTTGAGCCCCTTCAGGAAGGAGCACTCGACAGAGGTGTGACAGCCGGATGGTGGCTGTCCTTCTCCTTCTGTGCATATGGAAATGTGGAACTGGATGAGCACCCCTGCGATTATCTGGCTGCACTTCCCATCCTTGGGGCCACTTAACTGATGCTTGTTTTTACTTAAAGCTTCATGCATCCAGCCACTTTTTGATTTGTCTATGGTAATGGGGGTCAAGGATCAGCTGAATAATTGAAATGGAAACTTCATTCCCACTGAGGTTTCTCTCCTCTCCACCTCCTGCCTTACCCTCAAGCTCCCAGGCCAAAAGAGGGTCACTATAGGGGCATAAGAGGTCCTGGACTGTACGTCCCCATCCCTACACACCCCCAGGACTTTGCTTCTAACTTGC